>NC_056741.1:349131066-349163566 GCF_019279795.1 Protopterus annectens | reverse complement strand
AGAAATGTAACAGCAGAAATTTTCAATGAAAATAATCACTGGTAATCCATGGCAACCCAACTTTGTGCATAACAAGGCCATTTTTACAGGGGTAATGCAGAATCAAACAGTTGGCAAAGAAGAAATTGAGGTATCAAGGGTGTAAGGTGAGTGGATTAATGGGTGGTTAACTAGCGTGTAAGAAAATTTCTATGTATCTATTTATTTATTTTATTTTATTGCATTTGTTTACCGGGAAAGTCCACTGGGCCTAAAAAGAGCCCATTTTCATTGGAGGCCCGGGGAGAAAAGCTCCAACAAGATACAGAAAAATATAAACATTAATTAGTACAGCAGTAGAAACAGTGTTACAGATAGTAAATGTAACATATGACCCGCGGTGGTGCTGTGGTAGTGTTGTCGCCTCACAGTAAGACGCTGTCCGGTTTGATTCTCAGCTAGAGCGTCTTGTGCGTGCAGACATGCGTGAATGGGCGTACGTTCGTTGAAGGTTGTGCGTCAGGGCTGGTAACTCGGCACGTAAAAGTCAGCTACCAATCATTAGCGGACCGGAGTTCCGCTGTGGCGACTCCTAACCGGGAAAAGCCGAAAGACACAACATACAGAATGTATACATAAAAGCAGGAATCTAGTTTGTTTGATTACAGTAATATATACAGAAAATATACATTAAAGCAGAATTCAATTAATTCAATCAGAGTGGTATAAACAGAGATATATTAATCAATATTATTGTACCAGTATCAACAAGTGAAGATAAAAAATAAATATGGATATATATCATATAAATATGATATAAATATAGATAAATATGATATAAATATGGACATATATTATTTATATATAAGCAACAATGAAGAACTGAGGTGGCAAGATGTAGAAAATTATGTGCACTGCCTGGTAATCTAGAATTTTCATTCAAGTCATTTTAGTATGTATTGTTTAAATTGAGGTCTTGGGCATGGGTGGAGTAGTATTTACAAGCTTTCTGTAGCTAATAGAGAGACAGTTGTTAGACCAGAGGTATGTTTATGGTTTCCTATTCACTGATCCAGGTTTCATTGTATAAATACAGGGCTGAACTCTGCTTCACATGGATGGGATGTCTGTTCTGGGGGGGGGGGGGGTTCCTCTGAGTCGCATACTTGTCCTATGCATGTTGCAGGCTAGGTTTAAGTCCCTATATTGGGTGTTCTGATGCTGTTTGTTTTATGGATATGCACGAGGTCCATTAAGGCTGGATTAGTGGCTGCTTTGAAGGCCAGGCATAAGTTGCCACTAGCAGCGTGTAAGAGACTGAATATAAAGGCAGGTCTTTGAGGTGGTCTGCATAGGAATTATTTTCCACAGAGAGTTCTTTTTGTGATAAATCTGAGTACACTCCACTTGTTGCATATACATGTCCAGGTACATATCGAAGGGGGCATTGTACTATTGGGAAACGATACCTATCAAATTTTATTGGGAAGCGTAGCTAAGCTTAAAAAGGACCCTTGTGTCAGTAGCCTAGTATCCTACTATGATGAGGACACTTTGAATGCCCTGTATACTATTTTTAGTAAGATTTTTATTGAAAACATATCAGTTGATGACTCATTGAAACATGCTCACTTTGTTTTATTTCCTTCATTACCTCCATGACTTTCTCCACCCTGGAAACTTCCATTTCTTTCTTAGTCTTTTAGTTACCAAAACTGTAAGATATAACAGAGATCTAATTACCTTGGTAAGCTCCAGCATTGGCAGATTTACCAAAATAATAGCTGCCTTAGTAAACAGATTCTGCTCCCCAGTTATCTGTACTATGATCGTATTTAACGTTTTAAGTTTCTAGCCCTCCCAAATAATATGGCATCAGTCACCTGACCCCACTGTGTTGCATCTTCAATATTGAGTTGCCACATTAGGAAATATCCTGTGGAACCTGGCCGGAGTGTAGAAAGTATTGGTGTAGACTCTTCCACCCAAAAATTAAACAGTTGGGACTTAGTAATTGTAGCATACTTGGAGGTCCAAAGCTCTTTCCACCAATCCAAAGTAATGGTCATGTCTATGGACTTCTCTCAACTAGCTTTGGAGACTATAGCCTGGCCTGTATAATAATTGTGCAATATCTTGTATGCATTGCTTATTAGGCCTTGAATGGAATCCTCTCCAGACCCAGTTTCCAAGAGGGAACTGCATTACTTCAAGTTTATTCCTTCCCAGATCTCTATGAAATTTGATGTATTCATTTACTAGTATAATGTAGTCAGTCCCCCTCCATCAAGCTGAAGCACACTTGCTTTTTCCTAAGTCAGTATACTCTCATTATTGAATAACTGTTCCAGAAGGTCAAGTCTTTGTGCTTCTTCAACCATATAAATGCTTGTTGTCCCTAAGGTTTTTTTTAGAACTTCTGCAAGACTGTGGAGGGAAGTCATAACATTGGAATACATACCCTACTGAGACTCCCATTTTGTCCTGCAGTAATAAGTAATCGTTTCTACTTGGGCATGTTGCCCCACATTTGTTCCATGTGTGGGTAACTTGAACTGCATTGCTTCATGATACCATTTTAAGGTTGGGTATGGCTAGTCCACCTCTATCCTGTTGGCAAAATCAGTATCTCCCCCCTAGTTCTAGGGGTGTTTCCCTTCCCAAATGATCAACAGGCCCTCCCATGGGATATTGACAGTATTTTCTAGGGCCAGTACGCATCCTAAGAGTGTCAAGGGGGGGGGGGTGTCACAGTCAATCAGCTAGGGTATTTTTATTTATGACCTACCAGTACTCTACTTCTTGTCAGCCCCCCTTGATTACATTTTGAGGGTGGTCTTGCACTAGGAGACTTTGCCGTGTATTGCTTCAGCCTGCACAACAGCTCAGCCATGTCTTCCCTCTTACCTTCTTTTTGGACCACACCTCCAACTATATGACATCTACAGCCTCCACCAGGGATCTTCTCAGGAGACACTGCCATCCTATACAGGGATGGTGCCGCCCACCTCTCCCTACTGCTCCATCAGTTACCAGTGCTGCTAATCATATCACAATGCGGAGTATATTTGAAGACTGACAACAATAGGGTACGGGCAGTAAACACAGTAACAAGTTTCGTGCATTAAAATAAGTTAAAATAAGTTAAAACATTATGCACATCCTTTTGGTGTTAAAGCATGTGCTTTTTTAGGTTTCAGTTAAGTACAGATGAATGAACTGAAAGTTATGAACAATTTGCTTATTTTCTAAGTTTTGTCTTTTCGGCTTTTCCCGGTTAGGGGTCGCCACAGCAGAACTCCGGTCCGCTAATGATTTGCAGTAGATTATTTTGTTATATTGCTGAGCAGCTTTGGAAATCTTCCAGTGTATATTTGATTTTTGCCTTGGTACATTTGAGTGTACTACCCACTATGTTGCATGTGGTTACACTTCTAGGATACTTTTTCTGTACTTGGCCTATTCCTTGTACATTCAAATTTATTCTTTTTCTTTCATTGACCAGTCTGTCGAAGACTAATTCAGTTTTCCCCCCTTGCCTATTACAAGAGATTTATAGCCCTTGATCTTTCTGGGGAGGGGGGGTTGGCTTTTATTGTGCTGTATGCTGTCTTCTTTGCATTGTTCTCAGTAAATGGTGTCATACATTTAGATGCCTTCCTTTATGATAACATATCCACCCGTATCTGTTTCTTCTTATCTTTTTGTGAGTTACTATCTAATATTTTCTTACAGTCCATGAAAGAGGAGCAAAGGTTACTTCTATAGTTACGAGATCTTGTGCTCCAGTTACTGTTTACTACTGTCGTCTGATTGGAATCTTATGCTAGTGATGATTTGTGGATCCAGGTCTCCATCGAGATGCCTGTGATGTCCGATGGCAGACCTTATATGCCAGATAGCTGCTCTCTGCATGTGTTTATGTACAAGACCTTTGTACATTTGTGATAACTAGCTATTTACTTATTCTTTCATTTTTTTCTTTATTTCTGTTCTTTCTGTTTCTTATGGCAGTCACCCACTGTACTTTTTAAAATTTATTTATTTATCCATCCATCCTTTGTTGATTGGGTTAGTCCCACCAGGCTAGTAGCCCACGTTTCAAGGGAGACCTGAGATGGTATTTATATGAGCTAGGGAGTCCTTATCTTTAGCTTTCCTGTAACCTAGAATTCTGTGTTAATAGGTAAAAATGGGTACTTGCATCATAATGCTGGATCTTTGTGCAGAACTGCAGCTGCAGGAGGCAACTCGCCCATCTTCCCTGTACCTTATTCTTTACTTTTATTTTGTTTTTCATTTGGTCGAGTGGTAGGAAGAAGCAGGGCATTGCAGGTATAGGGGAGAGAGTTGATTAGCCTGAGTGAAGTTCTATGTGCAAGCTGCCCTAAAGCCTTTAGCATACATTCTCTAGAGTCTCTCAGCTGGATCTCTACTCACAGAGTGCCTGTTTTGTTCAGGACATTGTACTGGAAATTGAACTGCTTACTGATGCAGTGCTTTGTTGCAGTATCTGCACTTTTTTTTGAAAGCAACTCTCCTACGGTCCAAAACTCGTCTCACTGTAGCTAATCATGGATCTTTAGCCTTTTTTGGCACTGCTGTCTGCCTTGAACTCTTTCCCTAGCTTGTTGAGACTGTTTACTAGTTTATAGCACTGTTTGTTTTTTTTTCCCTCCACTTGTCAGGTTTTGAAATTGCATACCCTTATGTAAGCATGTTGAAATGTTGTTTTAACCTACAGATAATCAATCTTGCTGTTGTGTTGGTCTGACTGCTTCATTATGTGTTTATATTATTTCACTGCTGAAAATTCGACTTGTGCTTTATTTTCAGGCATATCAGATGCAGTCATCCCCTCGTGGTCTTGCCATTGTGATCAGCAATGTGAAATTTGAAGGGAATCGAGACTTAGAAGATCGCTCTGGAGGGAATGTTGACTATGAGGCATTAAATACGCTGTTTGTTAATTTTGGTTACACGGTTAAAATTCTGCACAATTTAAAAGCTTTGGTAAGATGAGAAGTGGAGGAGTAAGATGAAGCAATAATTACATTTTTTCTTTTTCAAAGATTTGAATTGGTGGGTATGGACGTGCATGCACGCAGGGATGCAGACACACACACAAGCACATGTGCACCTTTTTACAGTGTTGTGGTTCAATTTTCCATGAATATGTCATCAAGTTTTGATTATGGCTGTATTATGACTTTGTTATTGCAGTTCAGTTGTCCTCATGTTTTGTGTTGCGGTTTTTGATGTATAGTTGGTTGTTTTGGAGAATAGGTATTGTATTCTTGTACGGAGTGCTGAATTACAGAATGTCAGTAAGGCTGCTAATACCCATATTGACTTTTATCTTTGTTCTCTACTTGTATCTTAATTTCATTTTCACTGGGAGGTCTTGACTGAGACTGGTTTAGATCATTCTCTTCCTCAGGCATGAGCTGGCTGCCTTACATATTCATTGATAAAGCTGTGGGATATAGTCACAAAATTCCTAACTTCTGTTGTTAATTCTACCAGCTGTTTTACAATTCTGATGTCTTGGTTGCACTCATTTCTTAAAGTGACTCTTTTTCCGGCTGCATCTGGTCCTGAAGCCCTCTGGGATTTCCTGTGTTATCACCAGTTTGTTTGTGGTCATTGCTTTAGCAGTTTGCCCATGCCCTTGTCCTACCACCCGTCTCGGGCACTTCATCTCCATCAACTCTAGCTTCTTCACCTGCTCTGCCTTTACTGCCCAGGTTTCTATACCTTGCAGTTGCACCACTGTTTTGTACATCTTACATTTCATCTTCTTTGCCATTCTTTTGAACACCTGACACTCTGCCAGTTGGCTACAGTCCTTCTGATTCTAGCGTTGACCTCCTCATTCAGACTTCTTCTCAGTCACTCTTCCCAGATATTTGAAACTGTTAACCTATTCCACTATTTTCTCTTTGTCTCAATTCACAGCTTCTTCTGAACTGCACCATTTGCTGCCATTGCAATTGTCTTATCTATATCAGTTTCATCCCATGTTCCTTCAGTTTTGTATTTATTTTCCTATCATTTACTGAAGGTCTTGCTCAGCATAATGCCACATTGTCTGCTTACAGCATCTTTGTTGATCTGTCCCCTCTAACCTGTTTGCTAATGTAGTCCATCACCAGTATGAACAACAGTGGGCTGCTCAGAACTGAACCCTGGTGCACACCCACTCCCACTGGGAACCCCTCTGTGAGGCCGAACACTGTTCGTGCTTGAGTCATTAGGTCCTTGTACATAGCTTTCACTAGGTCTACCAGTGTTTCTGGGACTTTGAACCACTGCAGGACTGTCCATCAGCTTTCCTGGTCTCCTTGTCATATGCTTTCTCCAAGTCTAGGAATACCCAGTGGACTCTTTCCTTATCTCTAGCCTCTTCTCAGCTCTCAACTCTGTCTTACTGAACACATTGGCTCAGTTGTGCCGCATCCTGGTTTGAGTAGAATAGCTCGTGTCACATCTTACTTTCTACTACTGTGTATTCATTTGGGTCATCCTCTCCAGAACTGTTATGCAGTGTGATGAGTTTGATAACCTCTGTATTGCCCACAGTTGTGAATGTCCCCTTTGTTCTTGAACACTGGCACTAGTATGCTTATTCTCCATTCATCTGGGATATGTTTTTCTCCCCACACTTCTGTGAGTACCCTCAGAAGCTTTTTCTCCCCTAGTTCACCCAGCATCTTTATCATACCTGCCGTGACCTCATGTGAGCCCACTGCTTTCCCTGATTTCATTTTCCTTAGTAGTGTTGTTGTTCTTTGGTGGGCTTCTCCTCTACTCACATCGTAGGCTATGTCTGGAGCAGTACAGCTTTTGTGGGGTTTTCTTCATTCAGAAGCTGCTGGAAGTACTCCTTCCATCTGGCTTTGTCCTTTGAACTGGTGAGTAGGTTGCTGCTGGCATTCCTTATGAAGGGTGACTGGCTATCTTCTTTATCTTTCTGATTTTGCCTTGTGACCTGATGTTGCTTCTTTGTGAAATCTACTGACTGACTTTCCAGACTATGGTAGAGTGCCTCTGATGCCTTGTTCTTTACTATTGCAATGCCTTTCTTAGCTTCTTTGTTAGCCAACCAGTATTCTTTCCTAGCCTGGTCCATCTTTGTTACCTACCAGTTTTTCCTGCACTACTTCCTTCTTTTTGAGACTTCTTGGACTTCTGTATTCCACCACCAGCTTTCCTTATCTACTTTATTTCAATACTTGGCTGGGCTGCATATCTGTTCAGTGGTTCTCACACATGCAGTTTTGAGGTGTTGCCATTCTTTTTCAACTCAAGTCTATTTCTTCTTCTTCTTGAAGTGCTAGAGCCCTGAGCAATTCATTGAACTGTTGTGCTTTTTTTTCACTCAACTTCCAGGTTTTTGGCCTGTATTTGATGTCAGTGTGTAAAATGCCACACACATCTCCGTCTGACTTTGATTCCTTGTGAAACATTTGGGCAATAACAGCAGGGTTGTCGGCTACAAAATGCACGTAAGACTGCTATTATATCCTCTTGGATTTCAGTGTAGCTAAATTCAGAATTTACCCTACCACTTTAGGTGTTTAAAAACATGGCAGTATAGCCACAGCATGTTTCTAAAATAAATACTTTTTTTATTTTTATTTCTGATGTAATGATGGATCATTAAAGAAGTATTATTGGCCATGATTGTTTTTTGAATATTTAGCAGAAGTTCAGCAGAAAATACCTTCTATAAAAACCGAGAATAATGCAGAATATTAGACTGTGACAGTACAGGCATGTGGTACTCTGAATCTGAAACATTTGTATAAATGACCATGTCTAAATCCCCCATGAAATTCACTTATGAAACTGTCTAAAAAATTCTAATAGGGTGTTTTGCAACAAAATGCAGCTAAGACTACTTTTCTGTCCACAAGGATTTCTAAATTTGACAAGCACAGCTTCAGCTTATGTCATTATATATTTGAGATGATACAAGTAATTATAAAGTATATGTCATCTGATCAGATTCATGACTGAGTACTAGCAATTGAAAAGCTTCTTACTGGTAAAACAAAAATAAAGTAAAAAAACACTCCCAACAAATGTTTTGCAAGTCCCCCCTGCTCTCCCCACACCACCTTCTATTTATATATATATATATATATATATATATATATATATATATATATAGCCATTCTGAGGTTGTACAAACAGTAGGGAAAGAGCAAATTGCCACTCAGTGCTGCGTGTCAGTCTCCCACAAAAATACTGGCACTTGCAATCCCCTTGCTTGCTGCATTTTTCAGGTAGTTCGATGACCCGAGCATATGATCAATTTGAAAGGCACAGACATTATAAATATGCAATTTCTAGTGAAATTAAAGGGTGTTTATTTTTGGTGCAGTGACACCTCAGTGAGGAAGCTTTCTAGAGCAGTATTGGATTCTTCATGCTGAGCAGGCGTTCAGCACAGCACCCACAATCAAGACAGAATCATGGAAAATCTCAGGTTGTGATATTGAAGACATTTGAATACAGTGATCTAGATCTTTTGTGTTCAAGGCAATGTCTTATTCCACCTTTGAGATCAGAATATGAAATTTTCGGGCAGCAAAGGATCTAGGACTGCTGTTCCACCCTTAAGAATTGGAGCACAAGTCAAAAATGAATTTGACCCCACCATGTTGACCATGGTGTCTTACAGCTGAAGCAGGACCAGGCTTAGCAACTGGGGGCCCTAATTTAGGACACGTTTGGGGGCCCCCCAAGCCACAAGCTCTCATCACCCAGCTCCACCACCTCCATCTTCAGTGACTTGCCAGAAAACCACAAATTGTGTGAGGAACAGACCAAAAATATGAGGCACATATCTTGACAGTCTGTGAATTTCTTGATAGTTGAGAGGTATGATACTGACATTCCTTTGTGAATCCCAATAACTGCATTTACTGCATACCTCTCGATTTCTTTGCTCAAGACTTTCAACTGTTTTTCAACCTCTGCATCTAACTTGTGTTTTGGGCACTTGTACTGTGTAACATAGACTAGCCACATATTCTGCTGTCTAGTTCTGCTTGTGTTTGAATTGAGCAATAATCCCCAGCAGACTTTTTCTGGAGAGGGGCCTCTGCACCCTTGTAGCAGATGTGTGGCTAGAGACCCATCCATTGAAGATTGTTGGTCTAGGACTCTGTTCTGAGCATTTGATTGGCTATTTTGCCCACAAGTAAGGTTTTTTCATTTATTTTAAAAACCCTAGGTTTGAGTGCTATGTACCATCAAGCAGTTGCGATTACAGTTGGCAGCTGTAGGAGCTTTAAATTTCCCTTAGTTGTAGTCTGTTCTCCAGTGGAACTTTTTTATGACTGTTTCCCTATTGATCAGTATAGCCTCTGAGCTACCCTCTCTAGTTCTTCTCATCTGTACTAGTGGAATACCCTCTCACAGGATCCCAACGGTAATTTCTGGTCTATCCCTGCTTGTACTGACCGTACCTGTTACCTAGCAGTATGGAAGAACAATACCCACCATTTTTCCTGCCTAGCTGGTCGAACTAGGCATTCTGAGGCAATGTAGCAATTGCCTCATGTGCACTCACAACCCACTTCTTTTACAGTACTCCAACTCAACATACAAGAGGTGCATATACATAAAAAACATAGAATCAAAACTCCCTCGCTCAACAGTCAGTATACCTAGCCCTAAGCATGTTGTCAGCACTCTCATCTCACCACCCTCGCCTACCACACAACCACCACACAACCAACACATAAGCCCACATATACGGAGGTCTTCTATAAAAACCTACCCAAAGCACGGAGACCTCCGAAACACAAGCACACCACACATAGTTCACTTGCAGATTAACACAGTACACACAAAAACACACACGCCAGTGTCTCACCAAGTAAGAGGTTAAGGCGTAACATAAAATCAAATGGCAGGGGTGATTATATCATGAGATACACTGATGGGCCACTCACCAGGTTGAATAAGGAGAGGGTCACTGTTAGCTGTCTGTCTGTCTGGTGTCAGGATCCAGAACATCACACAAGCACTCAAGTCACTCAGCATCAAGTACTGTTATGACTCTGACATAGTACATGTAGGTGTGAACAACCTGAGACGTAGCTTTCTAGACTATATGAAGTCATGACTGAGCTCTCTGATTACGTGTCCCAGGCAGGTATGCCCCTAGCCTTAAGCAACGTACTACCCTCCCCTAGGATGATGATGACACAATACAAGCAAAAGATGATTGACTTCAACATTTGGCTTAGTTTCTGGTGTCATTCTAAGGGGATCCAGTTCCTGTCAGCCTAGGATGATATGGTTGATAGACATTGATGCTTCGACAAAAACACTCTTCACCTGTCCCCGCTAGGATTTTGTCTTCTGGCAAAGGTTCTTTCCTCCCCCTAGTGCCTTTTTTAGGCAATGCTACAAGTACGAAATTTCCAGTGTAAATTATTCCTCAAAAGACAACATCAGGGTCATGCTGCTAAACACTAGGAGTCTAAACCCACAACTTCACTCATTGGAAGCTACCTTCACCTTGCAGGATGCTGACATCTGTGCTGTCACAGAAACCTGGTTTAACACTCTGGCCATACTGGGTTACAATGTATTCCACTCACTCAGACCATCAAATGACAGTGAAAAATGCAGAAGAAGGGGAGGAGTATCAATTTTTATTAAAGACAAATACTCCTCCAGATTGGTAAAACTAAATGAGTCCCTCAAACTACTCTAAGTACAACTCTGTGTAGGTAAAACTCCTCTCCAAATTATTGCCAGTTATATGACCCCCTCCATGAACCAGGACATCCACAATGTCTACCTGGATCTCTTGGTGTCCCTCAGTATGCCACCAAACACCCTGGTTTTGGGAGACTTCAGTCACACATCAGTAAATTGGTCTAACTACACCTGTACCAGTGCACTCACCCAAAGAATCTTGAACTTTGTTAACTCTAATGCCCTGGACCAATTAGTGGACAACCCCCACTAGGGGTTCAAACTTTTTGGATCTAGTACTTACGAACATGAGTGATCATTGCACCACACTGAGTATACAGTCACCTCTAGTGAGATCTGACCACAGGTCAGTCACATTAAAAATAACAGTAGTGCCTGACCACCCCCAGCTGGAACTAGACTAAACAAATTCTCCAAAGCAAACTATAATCTCTTACAAGATGATATTATTAATTTCATAGTCCCCACCCCTACTGATGGCAAGGATACCTATACCGAGGTTTACACCAAAGCCTTGTATAAACATCTTCACAGCTGCATCAGCTCAGATTTACCCGACAGGATAAAAGTAAGCTCCTCACGTAAGAACAAACCCTGCTTGGTGTAATCCACCATAAACAGGTTATATAACAGGAGAAAGAAACTGCTGTCTAAAAGTAATAGGGACTGTCCCCAAATTCGGACTCTCTCCTTTGCCCAAATAAGACACCTAATGAAAACATCCAAAGCCAACTGCGAATCTAAATTGGCCACCCAAGCTAAGGGTAACCACAAGGCATTCTTTGGCTACATCTGCAACCTCAAAGAAAAATCCTAGATTTCCACAGAAATCGTTGTAAGTGGCACAGCATATACTGAACCTGGTGATATTGCTAACCTGCTGGGAAATTCTCCCTGTCTCCTCCCAGTATACCACAAGACATCCCTCATACATGTCCTTCCCCTGAAATCTCTAAGGAACAGGTCCTAAAATCCCTTTCCAAGGCCAAAAACACAGCCTGTATGGGACCAGACAACATCCCTGGCTGTGTCCTAAATTGCTTAAAGCAAAAGTTAGCTGTACCGTTAAGTACCCTCTTTAACCACAGTCCAAGCACTGAGTATTTTCCTGCAGATTGGAAAACTGCCACTGTCACCCCCCCTCCACAAAGGGGATTCCTCTGTGGACCCCGGGAATTACAGACCCATAAGTTTGGCCAACCTCATATGCAAGGCCATGGAGAGAATAATCATGGACCTTCTCAACAAGGATATAAAAGACCTCCAAACACTAGACCCATCCCTCTGATGAAACCAAACTGGGAAGTTGTGCCTACTAAACGTTGTGGACTTCTTCGAGACCATCATCAAAGCCCTGGATGAAGGCAAAACTGTGCATACTGCCTATTTAGACTTAGCAAATGCTTTCCGCACCATTCCCCATTCAAATGTCATTAATAAACTTACCCAGCTGAACGTAAGCCAGTATATAGTCAGGTGGGTTGCAAAGTGGCTCACCAGTAGAGCAGACATTTAAAATAGGAGACCCTTCATCTACCTTCAGACCAGTAGCATACCACAAGGCTTAGTGCAGGGGCCCCTGTTGTTTGGTATTTACTTTTCAGAAGTACAGGCCAAAACAAAGGGGATGTGGCTAAAAAAGTTTGCAGATGACTACAAACTTGGTGCAGTTATTGAATCCCTTAGTGATATTGACACCCTCCAGGAAGGTCTTACTCAAACCAATGATTGATGCTAAAGTCACAGGCTCAAGTTAAACACTAAAAAGGGCATCATCATCCCCTTCAGCAAGGGAGGCATCCCTGCAAAGTACCACTTTAACAACAACACATTAAGTACACAATCCGTAGTAAGAGATCTGGGCACACAGGTGAACGGTAGTTCTCTCCTTTGACCTTCACATTTCCACAGTGGTAAGGAAAGCCTTCTCCACTGCCCATCTCATCTATAATGGCATTGCCTCCAGAAAAAAGAGGTTCTAACCCACCTGTACTCCTCCATTATTAAACCAATTGTAGAGCGCAGTGCACCCTTTGGTATGTACCTCGCCAGGCATCT
This sequence comes from Protopterus annectens, assembly GCF_019279795.1. Taxonomy (NCBI): domain Eukaryota; kingdom Metazoa; phylum Chordata; order Ceratodontiformes; family Protopteridae; genus Protopterus; species Protopterus annectens. The sequence continues at coordinate 349,150,786 of NC_056741.1, read as the reverse complement.
CAAACAGTTGGAGAGACCTCAGATGTACCTTACAAATAAAATTCAAGGTGTCCAATACATATTCTATGTTGATAGAATAAAATCCCTGTCACTATACACTGTCGTACAGATTACTCAGGGGTGATCTCTGCCTAGGGTATAGGGCAACTTCAAATCATGCCCTGATGGAAATGCTACACATTGGCAAGACAAATGGTACTTGCTACACCCACTCTAGCAAATTCAACATGAGAAGCGACATTAAAAGGACCTCCTGGAGAGACAAGTTCATCTCCTAGAGGATCCCCCTACTCTAGAATAAGCTTCCAATCCTAGTAAAACAGAGCCGTTCACTGACCCCTTTCAAGCGTAATTTGGATAATTGGATGGGGAATCGCAGATTCACCCCTGGTGTTTCATCTTTATTCCTTCTGGACAGAGGCAGCAGGTGTTGAGTTAGGTCTACTAATAGCATCATTAAAAGAGGGGGAAAAACTTGGCTAGGCTTGTAAAGACCTCAGGGCCATTAGCCTAATAACCTCCTATGATCATATAAGAATTCTGGACAGAGACAAAGTAATAGTTGAACAAATGTCCAAAATTTAGGACAGTTCTTAAATATTTCTCTAGTTTACTTAAAAAGCTAATAGAATAACAGGATGTGAAGACTGGTAGAGATGGGTGAAGGCTGCCAGCATAGCCAAATAGAATTTGATAGATAATTCTGTCATGTGTAAATATAAACTTAAAATGCAGGCTTGTTTCTCAAACAAAAGAAAAATACTGTAAAATAGTGAACTTCAAGATTGTAGCAACATTGCCATCTGCTGTAAGGAAAACTAAGTCAAGCATTTTTCAGATCTTTTCTTTGAAGTTAAAATTATTTCAAATCTATCCTTTGATCTCTAGAGCTCGGAGTTGGTCTGTCTGGGCTAGCACATTCTTTCTATTGTTTTAACTTAAGGAATAATTACTGAAGTGTACATGTGAAATGTCTTTTATTGTTGTAGCTTCCTGAGCAGGTGTTAGCTTGCTAAATAATGTAGCCTTTTGGCCTGGAAACCCCAGGCTAAGTGTCAAAAATGATGTAATCTGGGAGGGCCCAGCAGAAATGTTTGTTAGTGATTTTAAAAACTATTGCTCAGAGATAGACTGTAAGCATTTTTGTCTGGCTATCCAACTCGGCACTGCATTAAGCTCCATGTAAGTAAGTTACTTTAGAAGTATGTTTTCTTGTAGCCTAATCTTTTCTAATTCCTAGCTATTGCTAAGGGTTTTCTGTTATGTCAGAACTGTACTACTGAATTATTTTAACTTTCTGTGTGATCTTGAACTCTTCAATAGCACTGTGGTGTAGTAGTATTGTCTTGTGTTTTTAGTATTTATTATTAAATATTTTTAAACCTTTTTCAACTGTGGCTAGTTTATGTATAGATAAGTTAAGCTGTGTAGAGTACATTGCATATTTATAGAGCTTATTGTACAGAGCCACTCTAATAAGCCTTAAGACTGTTTATTCACATTTACCAGTTGGATAGTAATATTGCACAGTAATAATTGGACACCCTTTTAAGGGCCTTTGGGTAGCTGCTAATTATTAGCTAGTGGTGGCAGGAATTACTACCGTATAGTCTAGGACTGCGGTGGTGGTGCTGCGGTAGTGCTGTCGCCTCATAGCAAGACGTTGTCCCATTCGGTTCTCAGCTAGAGCGTCTTCTGTGTGGAGGCATACGTGAATGGGGCATGCCTTCGTTGAAGGTTGTGCATCAGGGCTGGTAACCCGGTATGTAAAAATCCACTACCAATCATTAGCGGACCGAAGTTCTGCTGTGGCGATCCCTAACCGGGAAAAGCCGAAAGATGCAAACAAAGTCTAGGTTCATAGGTAGGTACTAGGCTATTGGCCCTAGGGTCTATACAAGCCTAGCCAAAAAAGGTACCCTGGCTTTCGCCACCCAAGAAAATTATTTTCCTGTGCCCCTGTCAAACAGAACCACAGAAGTGATCCCTGGGGTGATCATAGGAGGTTATTAGGCTAATGGCCCTGAGGACTTTACAAGCCTAGACAAGTTTTCCTCCCTCTTTTAATGCTATTAGTAGACCTGACTCAGCACCTGCTGCCCCTGTCCAGAAGGGATAAAGGTGAAACACCAGGGGTGAATCTGCGATTCCCCATCCAATTATCCAAGTTACGATTGAAAAGGGTCAGTGATCAGGGTCAGAGTATAGGGGCAGAGCTGGAGAATCTGTCAGCCTTTCTCAGGAGTGTCTGTGAAGTTGTATAAATACTTATTTCAGTGTGTGTGTGTGTGTGTGTGTGTGTGTGTGTGTGTGTGTGTGTGTGTGCGTGTCAGCTACTTGGGCAGGGACACGAAGCACTGGTTGGACAGAGAGGGTACTGGAGGTTAGCTTGCCAGCTAGGCTAAGATCTGGACCCTGTAGCTGTGCCAGTGGGGAGTCTTATTGGGGACCTGGAGAGCAAGGGAGCAATCGGCCCCAGACTGACTGTGATCGCTGTGTGCACTTAGGGAAATTGCACTTTACTGTGTGTATTTGTTATCCTTTTCTCCTGTATAAGACGCCCTCTCTGGGTGTGAGTGGTGAGGATTGAGGCTCCTTGATGGCTGGGCCAGGACACAGGCGTCACATATTAATTGTTTGGCAGTGGTGGGATATCCACATCACATATTAATTAGCTGGCAAATACTAATTGGCTTGTAGTGGTGTGGGTAGAGTGAATCCTGTAGCTTATGTGCAGTGATCTCTGAAGGTGTTTTGTACTCTAAATCAGCCATGCAGTGAATACTAAGAGTTCAGATCACAATTGTTTTATTTCTTTTGTTAGCTTAGTTAGTCAGGGTGAGCAGGCAGCATGTCAGCAGAGGAGTATGGAAAGCTGACAAGGAGCCAGCTGTTGGAGATGTGCCAGGCTAGGGGACTGGTGCATGGAAACCTGACTAAGGCAGACCTGATTGCAGCCTTGGTTACAGCTGCATCAGAAAACAGCATCCAGGAGGACAATCAGACTGGCAGTAGAGATGCAATATCCTCAGAAAATAGACAGCTCAACCTTTCTGCGAAGGACAGTCAGACTGGCAGTGGAGATACAATATCCACAGAGAATGGACAGCTCAGCCTTTCGGCAGTGGACTTAAAAATCCAGCTGTAGCTAGAGAGACTTGAGTTGGAGGCCAGGCGTTTGAAGATAGAAGCGGAAGAAAAGGAGCGTCAGAGGAGGCATGAGACAGAAATGCCGACTCTTCACCAGAGTCATGGAGGTAATGGGGAAGGGAGTAATTGGACCCTAGAAGCACAACAGGTCAGTAAATTTCTTCCACAGTTTAAAGAGGGGGATAATTTTGATAGTTTCATTCATATGTTTGAGAGGGTATGCAAACAGTATAGTGTTGACCAAAGGCTCTGGTTACGGTTCCTGACCCCCTTACTCCATGGAAAAGCTGTAACTTTTTTGTCAAAAATGCCTGTTGCAGTCTGTTTTGATTATACTACTGTAAAAAATGTCTTTTAGAATGTTTTATGCTTACACCTGAAATGTATAGGAAAAAGTTTTGTGAGCATAGACCCAAGGCAGATGAAAGTGTGTGTGAATATGTTGCTGAACTGAGCACTTATTCATAGCTGGGTGAGTGGATGTCAGGTCACCACTTTTGAAGGGCTGGCAGACCTTTTGGTGAGGGAACAAGCCCTTAGCACTTTGCCTGAGCATATGAGGATCTGGATAGCTGATAGACAATGTGCTACTTCAGATGAGTTGGGGATGAAGGGAGAGCTATACCTGGCAAGCAGGGCAGCCCTGCACAGGAAGGGGACCCCCCAGTACTGCTCATGGGTCTAAAGGAACCCATGGTGGGGAGCACAGACTGCCACAACAGAATCTGCCAGTAGCAGGGGATGCCACTAGAACAGGTACATATCCAGGAGCTAGGGTTAAATGTTTTGAATGCAACCAGTGGGGCCATGTAGCATACAGGTGTCCACGGAGGCAAGGTGGGGAACCAAAGGTGAGGGCCGCCAGTAAGTGGGAAAGACAAAATGCCAATGGGTAGGTTGTCTTGGGACAGCAAGGGTACCAAACTACCACCAGAGGCTGTTTCTTATTGTAGTGAATGGCAGAGGCCATTGCCAAGAGAGAGACAGCCTCTGATATAACCATTGTAAAGCCTGCAATGGTTACAGAGGAGCACTACTTGCCTGGGCGGTCTACTCCACTCAGGGCTTTAGGAGGGATCCCATTCCAGATACCTTTGGCTAGGGTTCACCTTGACTGGGAGGGTGGAAAAGGAAGCCAGCAAGTAGGTGTATTTGAGGATATACCTACAGATGTCCTGATAGGGAATGATTTTGATATTGCAGTACCCTGTGCTTCTGCAGTTACATGCAGTTAGGCTTGGAGACAAGCATGTGGGTCTGGTAGCCTGGGGGAGACCCAGACAGACTGCATACTTGCAGCCAGGACTGGTGAGGTGGTTACTTCAGGGAGTGAGCTACGCTGTAGCAGTGAGACTGAAGGTGAGCCACAGCTGCTTGTGGGTACTGATGGTCACTTGGACAGAGTGACTGCAACGGTAGAGGTAAGTAGTAGTACCCAGGCTGACAGTGAGGCACCACTGTCACAGGATGCCAGACTTCCTTTGGAAGAGGAGCTGGGTAGGGTTACAAGGAGAGAGTTGAGACAGGCTCAGCTCTGACCCTATATTGCAAGGCCCGAGGCAGGTAGCTAGGGAGGCACCTGATTCTCAAGGGAAGGAGAAATCTGTATACTGGGACAAAGGGTTACTATACAGAGAGTTGGACCCCTGAGGGAGGGTTAGAAGGTGAGAGAGTACAGCAGTTGGTAGTGCCTAGAGTTTACCGTCTGGCGCTTCTAGCCATAGCCCATGATATTTCCTTTGCAGATCATATGGGCATAAAACATACAAAGAGGCGTATTATGCAGAACTTCTGTTGGCCTAGAATTTCCAGAGATGTAACAGGGTACTGCAGGACCTGTGAGCAGTGTCAAAAGGTAGGCAAGGCAGGAGATAAGGTGAGAGCTACTTTGATGCCTTTACCTGTGACTGAGGAGCCATTTCAGAGGGTAGTTATGAATATTGTGTGTCCTCTGGGTACCCCAAGTTCCACAGGGAAAAAGTATATTCTAGTGGTAGTGGATTATGCTACACGATACCCTGAGGCAGTGACTTTGTCCTCCATTGAGGCAGAGAAGGTGGCAAATGCTTTGTTAGAGATTTTCAGCAGGGTAGGTTTCCCAAAAGAAATGCTGTCTGACAGAGGTGCCGATTTCATGTCGGACCTGCTGGCTTGTCTGTGGAAGTCCTGTGGGGTGAAGCACATGATGACCACCCCCTACCCCTGGCTCCTTGATTGCTGGGCCAGGGCACGGGCGTCACAACAAGGTTTGCATTCGCATGCATTTTCCAAACAGTATAAAGTACGGAACTCAAGTCTGGCATAATTGATTGACTGTAATCCACAGTAATTAACCAGAAAATCAAACATTGCTTGCAAGACAGGGTAAAAATATGAAGCAAAATCAATCTGAGATGTTCTGCTTAAAAAAAGGGACAATGTGTTGGTAATTAACTGTAGCAAGCTATTTGCTACATTTGTATCAAGCTGTTTGCTTCGTTCTTGGAGTAGAAGAGCACCCCCCCCCCCCCGGTCTTATAGGTGAAGACTTTGTATTTTGTCCTTGTTACTGAAGCTTTGAAGTTGTACAATGTCATGATTGGTAGGTTCTGATGGTGTGATAGCACAATACTAACATTTGTTAATATAAAGCTGCTACTGCGGTTGTAGTTGCAGCAGAACTGGTGAAGCACTTTGATTGTAGGAAGATGCTTGTTACAGTTTCAAGTAGATGAGCCCGTTTTTGCTTTCAGATTGAAGTCCCTCCCCCCTTTCTCTCAAGTTAAAGGCTGTGCCATTTCATGGAACTGCAAGGACACCACATGAGCTAGTTATCTGGACTGCAGATTGTAGTGGCAAGAATAGGTCACCCTTTGGGGCCCTATTACGCACAATCTGCTCAGTCGGCCTAAGGCTGGCCATGAACTGAAGAAATGTTTTATGTTTCTTTTTTTCTGGGAACATTTTTTTACTTTTTTTTTAAATTTCTGGTTTAATAAGAATTTACTGCAGAAATATTATGGACAGTACTTCTACTCTTCCTTTTTAACCAAGTTCAGATAATCCACCTAAAAACTAATGTCTTTCGCCTTTTCCTGGTAAGGGGTCGCCACAGTGGAACTCTGGTCCGCTAATGATTTGTAGTGGATTTTTATGATGCCGAGGTGCCAGCCCGACACCCAACCTTCAAAGAAGGCACACCAATTCACACACGCAACTACCTGCATGTCTTTAAACATCACTCAACCGTGGGGAGGACATGCAGACTCCACACAGAAGGTGCTCCAGCCAAGAATCGAATGGGAGAACCTCTTGCTGTGAGGCAGCAACGCTAACCGCTGCACCACCGTGGCCTAATGGAAACAATTGTAATACCAGGCTGTGACACCAAAAGTCTTCTGAAACACCATGTTTGTTACCAGAGTAAGTCCTATGTCCGTTCCCTTGTTGACTGTCTGTTATGAAAAGAATCTGGGAATAGGATACATGCACATTAAACAAACTCAAGGATGTCATTCTGCCCCAAAGATTTTGGTGCATTGCAGTTCTGATTTATATGGCAGCATACAGCCTTTGCCATTACATGTAGTGTAGGTCTCTCCTTATAAGCAAAAACAGGGATGTTGCATTGCTTGGTCAAATATTCATGATTTCTTTAACTTAATTTAATGAGGTCTCAGTTTGCATAAGTTTCTGCATGTAAGTCTTGTTATGCATCCTTGAAGTACAGTATGGCACTAGATGTAATATCTAATTGTGACACTGAAGTTCCTCTGAATCAGTAAAATAGGCTGTATATCACTTACCCCAGGACAATACATTGTGGAGGAAACAAGGAATTCTAAAAACAATTTAGGGTACAGAACACATTGAAAAATGCATTTCTCTCACCAAAGATATCACTGCATTTTGGTTCTGATTTGCACAGCAGCGCACTGCTTTCTTTCAGTACATGGAGTTTTTTTGCTTCTAATGTGTTGACATCATAGTTGAGACATTCTGGATATGGACTTCATAGCTACCATGCTGTAAAGAAGTTGTGTATTCGGACCAAATTAGTATAATGTGGCTTTGCAGCCTTGCACTTTCTAATGGTCATGTAGGCCAGTTGGGGGAGACAACCAGTGCAAGGTTATACCTCTTAAATTTTGATATTTTCTATTAAAATTTGTTGGACAACAACCGTCCCAACTGTAGTTATGTTGTATTTTTAAATGTAGAGGTAATAGAACAGCTATGTATTGAGTTTGAGAGCCAAGTCACCACTCATAGTAATTCTTTACTTTTTTCTGTAATATTTCAAATGCAGGAAAACCTCACTTTCATGATAAGATATACTGGGGGTTAAGTTCTTAAGTTATAAAAACACATTTTTTAAATGTTATGAGTTATGTATTCACCTTGATTAAAAAAAATGTGTTGTGAATTGAATCAGAAGGCATTGCATTACATAGGCTATGAAATTGTTATAATTTGAAAGCCAAAACTTTGGTCATGTCCTTGTTGTGTTTCTGAAAGTACAAGAAATAATTGGCCCTTTTCCAAAAAAACTTGTTCTCAGTTTAAGCGACCACTTACACCGAGAGAAGATATTTTGGAACCTGCCCCTAGTGTAAGCCTGTTTATAGACGAGCCTTACACTGAAGTAAGTCACTTACGCCAAGAGCAACTCTGTTAGAATCTGGTCTAGTATCTTTAACTCATAGTGCATACTCTCCCAGTGCAGTGTGCCCCTTCTAATAGGGTATAAAACATTTGAATGTAAGAAATCAAATACAGTGGATATAATAAGTATACACACCCCTGTTAAAATGTCAGGCTTTTGTGATATAAAAAATGAGACCTTAATAAATTATTTCAAAACTTTTCCCACCTTTAATGTGACCTATAACCTGTACAGTTCTGTTAGGGGAAAAATATAAAAAAACATACAAGCTGGATGCATAAGTGTGCATACCCTTAAACTAATACTTTGATTTAATTACTGTTAGTGTCAGAACTGTGAATAAAAAATTTGAAATTAATTTTGCTACAAATATGCCGAAAGATAAAGTATAGAATAAAAAGTTTGCTTGAATGTAGGTATAGAGCTTAGCAATGTAATGAGCATTCATACTGTGACATAGCTCTGACTGTAGCTGTTAATAAACATGCTTTTTATAAACTCAGCAATATGTGCTCTTTTACAAAGTTGTTTCCTAAGAAAACATGATCTGATATTGTTAATCCTTGTTTATTCCTTACACATGGTATCAGTTCCGACCTCAGAACTGAGCCGGACATTTTGCAAGCTCGTGTCAGCTTCAAACTCTCGAGCTAAACTCATACCCACAACCCCCTCTCCTGTTACCCCAGATTTTGTTTGCCGCATTGCCATTCGGTCGTGTCAAGCTACTTCTCTTGAGCTAAGTACAGTTACTTGTTTAATAGTTTTCAGATTACTTTTCTGTCAGGAAAGTCTATATTTCTTTGTCTCTTACCCTATCGCATCTAGCGTACATATTTTCTTCAGGTTTTTCTGCTCTTTTCCTTACCTTTTTACCGCGAGGTATTCTCTCTTTACCATCGTTGATGATCCTTTTCCTTTTTCTCATACCTTCGGGTATTCTTTTGTACCATTGCTGGTACCTTTTTCTATTGATTAATTTGCTGTCATGGCAGATAAGAAAGGTAGTCCGGGGTTTAAGCGGTGTTCTGATTGTGGACACAAACTACCTACTTCTGATGCACACACTTGTGCATTTATTGTTTGGGGGCGTCCCACTTGTCTGTTGACCCACCCTGTACTATTTGTGATAACTTTTCGAATAGAACCTTGTTGGAAAGGAAAGACAAACTGTTACTGAAGGGACTTCTTAAATCTCCTTTTTCAGAGGCTATTTCTGGGTCGGAGGCCTCAACCTCTCCTAGAGCCCATAAGAAAATCTTGGATGTTGCTACCAAGGCTAAATCTTTGCCTTCATTCCTGGCTGGGGACTCCCACCAACCAAAACCTAAAAAGGCTAAAATTTTGGCTCCGGAGCTCACTCAGTTAGCCCCAGTGCTTTCGGTACCTAGACCTTCGGCTCCATTAGTGATCTCGGCTCCATCTTCTCCTGCAGCCTTCAATATATCGGCACTGAGGGACTCCTCTGTTCAGACTATTACCACTGTATCGGCACCGACTGTTCAGTCGGCGCAGACCTTGACCACGTCGGCTCCGAGATCTTCCTCTGAACCGACGCCTTTATTGTTGACTTCAGTTTTATCTGTTCCAGCTTCGGTACTGACAACCACTTCGGCACCAATCCCTGTGACGGTGCAGACCATGACCTTGGCACCAATGACTTCTTTGGTGCCGACACTCGAAGTCCAGTCTCTCTCGGCACTGTTGTCCTCGGTGCGGACAGGTGAGATGGGCACCGAGTTTGCCTCTTCTGTGGACAGGCCTGTTTCTCCCTCAGCCTCAGTGAGGTCCACTAGAAGCCTTTCCGAACATGATGTGTTGCGTCTTGTGGATCAGGTGCTCTTGACCAGAGGTATCCCACCCCTCAGGAACTATCCTTCCTTGGGAGTTGATCACCTGTCTCCAAAGACCCCTTCTTACTCTCCTCCTTCATTGCCTTTGAAGTCCATGGATATAACACAGTCTTCCCCTTTGTAGATCTCACTAAGGAACCACAGTTGCCTTCGTGGCAGGAAAGTTTTGCTACGACCCAGGATGTCAGTTGTGACATGCATAGTTTGCTGCTCCACAGCCATCCAGGGACTCCGGGTCGGCAGGCTGAGCCACTTAGGAGAGGCATGACCCCTGTACTAGACATGCACTCCTCTTCAGATGGACCAGCCTTCCAACTGATGGAAATAGCTTCCACTGCTGCTGGCGATACTGGATTGTCTATACCTATGCCCTCCTCTGGTACACTGGTTTCACAAGTCGCACCTAGCGGACACCGGGTGCAAGGGCTTCAGGACATATTCCCACAGGAATACCCTTTTCCGCTGTCTTCTCCAGCTTCTCCCACTAAGGAGGTCTACCGGATACGTTTGTGTAAGAGGAAGCACATGGACTCCACAAAGGAGTCCCTCACTGAAGAGACAGATTTCGATGAGGGGGAAGGATCCCCCCGGTCACCCTCTGAGGTATCCTTTGGTGATATTTTTGAAATCCTGAAACAGAGAGGTGAATGGCAGTCCTCTAAGCTGACCTCTGAGGAATCTGTGTTCTTGCAGGCCTTTCGTGCCCGGCCCCCTACCTCCTGGGTTACTCCACCTGCCGATGAACTTGTCTGACTTATCATGCAGCGTGCTTGGAAGGCCCCTGATACCGTTGAAGCTATTCCTTGGAGGCCAGATAAGATTTTGTCCCCTCCTGCTTCGGATCCCCATTGGTCCAAAGGTCTTCCTGTGGATGCTTTGGTGGTGGCGGCCGCAACAAAAAAGGATCTGGCAGAAGAAAGCCAGACTGTCCATCCGCCTAACAGAGTCCCGGGCCCTGGACAGGATAGGGAAGTGCACCTTTGCTTCTGCGACCTTTACTATTAGGTCCCCAAATTATATGGCACACTTTGCCAGGCTTCAAAGGGATCTGATGTTTGAGCTCTCTGCAACTTTGGCTGGTGCCATGTCTGATGAGGTCTGTGACAAAGTGGCCTCTCAGCTGGATACCATTGAGTCAATATCTAACTCCTCTATGCGACTGATATCGCACGCATCAGAAGGAGCAGCTAGAGCAGCGGGTTCAGCTGCGGTCTTAAGACGACACCCATGGATGCACTTGTGCAATTTCGTGGAACCCTTTAAGGCTTCCTTTCTTAATGCTCCCATTGAGCCCTTCTCGTTGTTTGGACCCAAAGTTAAAAGCACACCGGCCAGATGTGAACAGGATGGTAAGACCCTTTCTGTCATAGGTGTCCATTATTCTTCCCCTCAACTTGCTTTCTCCCGAAACCAAAAGAGTGGGAAGATATGGTTCAAGAAATCTCAGGGTCCTTTCCGTGACACGCAGGCCGAGTTCTCCCCTAGAGGCAGTGGGGGAAACTCTCAGGGAAGATGCTCCTTTCGGAGCAGAGGGGGTCCGCGTAACCAAGGTTCCAGGGATTCTTTCCCTAGTCAGTCCTACCAGCGCTCCTGAAGAGCGGCCCGATTCCTTTCGTCTGGAGGTGGTTGGAGGATGTTTCTCCTTGTACCCTTCTGCCTGGCTAACCATAACCACCAATTCTTGGGTAGAAAGGATTATAACCAGAGGTTATCATATCCCCTTCGATCTTTGTCCCGTCCCTTCAAAAAACCTTCCCGACGTTCCACCCAGTTAAAGGGAAGAAGCAGCATTAGAGATAGAAAAGCTGCTAAGAAAGAGTCATCCAAATAGTCCCTCCAGACCAGATAGGATCTGGATTCTACTCAAGACTATTTCTGGTGCCAAAGAAAACCGGGGACTGGAGAACAATTTTGGATCTCAGTGTATTGAACAAGTTTGTGAGAGTACAAAAATTCCGGATAGTCACAATACAGTCTATCCTCCCGCTTTTGGAAAAAGACGATTGGATGTGCTCAATAGATCTTTAAGATGCGTACTACCACATAAAAGTGGACAGGACATCAAGAAGACTTCTGCGCTTCCGTGCGGGAGCCAGTCACTACCAGTTCAGAGTACTGCCCTTCGGACTCTCTACAGCCCCCAGTGTTCACAAAGTGCATGGCAGTCGTCACAGCTCACTTGCGACTTCCAAGGATTCCAGGTGATTCCATACCTAGACGACTGGCTCATTCTCCCCCTCCCCCCACCAGACATCTACTGGAAGAAGCCCTGGCATACTCTCTCCTCACTGCAAAAAGGCTAGGCATAGCCATAAACTGGCAAAAATCCAATCTCACCCCATTTCAGTCGACAGAATTCATAGGGGTTATCTTGGACACAAAGAACTGCAGAGCTGCCATTCCAGAGCACAGAATTTTAAGGCTAAAGCAGCAACGGATTCCAATCCTTTCAAGGGAGAAATCCACATCTCACTCTGTCCTACAGCTGTTGGGTTCCATGGCAGCCTCCATCACCATTCTCCCCCTGGCCAGGTTTCATATGAGGCTTCTACAATGGTTACTGCTCACCCAATGGTATCCTTTTCAGCATTTTCTTTCAGCCAAGATTCGAGTAACCCACAGGTGCAAACCGGATTTAAATTGGTGGATGAGACACAATCTGTCACAATGGTCTCTCCCCATCTCCCCCCAGCAGCCCAAGGCCACAGTGAACACGGACACTTCCCTGATGGGGTGGGGGGGGGGCTATGTCAGGGACAGACAGTCCAAGGCACTTGGTCCAAACTGGAGGCCCATCTGCATATAAAGGTTCTAGAGCTGAGGGCAGTGCTTCTGGTGTTGCAAGCATTCCATCCCCTGCTGCCATCTGGGACGATTGGGATTCAGTCAGACAATATGGCGGTGGTCTGGTACATCAGCAAGCAAGGTGGAACCAAATCTTACCCCCTTTGTCGAGAGGCTATGAGGATATGGCAATGGGCGATGGCTACCAATTGTTTTCTTCTAGAAATGCACATTCCCGGGAGTTCTAGTGGGATAGCAGACAGACTCAGCAGGTGCATCCTTCAACCTCACGAGTGGTCCCTGAATCCCTTGATAGCGGCGGCGATCTTTCACCGCTGGGGCTGTCCTTGCTGCGAGCTGTTTACATCCACGACCAACTACAAATGCCGCAACTACTTTGCCCTGATTCCCCCTCCGGGACAGTCACCCAGGGACGCTCTAGTCCATGATTAGCCCTCGGGTCTTCTTTATGCATTTCCACCCTTTCCTCTCATTCCCCAGTTTCTGAAGAAAGCCCGTCGGTTGAAGAGCAATGTGATCCTCGTAGCACCATATTGGCCTCAACAGATTTGGTTCCCCTTCCTTTGGCCTCGCCTACTAGATCGACCATGGATTCTCCATCCAACCCCAGAGTTGATCTCACATCCACAGAACCTGATTCATCCCAACTTGAACAGCCTGAACCTCACGGCTTGGCTACTCCAATTCCCTTGATTGCCAGGCAGAATGATCTTTCTTTATCAGTACGTGATATTCTCATTGCATCTTTAAAGTCTTCCACTAGAATTACTTATCTGAGCAAGTGGAAAAGATTTACCTGTTGGCTGAAAGATAAACAAGTAAATCCCTTCTCAGCACCAGTGTCGATTAATACTAGACTATCTGGCCAACCTCTTTCAATCGGGTCTGTCGGCCTTTACCATTAGAGTTCATCTGGCTGCAATTTCTAATTTTCATGAGGGTGTCCAAGATTCCTCTCTTATGTCCCACAAATTGTGCAAGACCTTCATAAAAGGTGTGAATCACCCGACGCCACCTTTTAGAGAACCTATTCAACCATGGGATTTATCATTAGTTCTACAAGCTCTGACAATGCCACCTTTCAAGCCTGCCTCTTCTTGCGACCTCATGTATTTGTCATGGAAAACCTTGTTTTTTTGTCGCCATTTCTTCTGCCAGACATATTTCTGAGCTTCAAGCTCTATGTATCAAGAGTCCATACTTGATTTTTCATAGAGAGAGAGTGTCTCTGAGAACTAATCCATCCTTTCTGCCTAAAGTGATCTTTGAAATGACCATTAATCAAGCCACTGAATTGCCAGTTTTCTTTCACAAGCATTCAAACAGAGGAGAGTTTTGCCTACATACCCTAGCTATCCACAGGCAAATTAGTTTTTACTTAAACAGGACTAGGCCCTTTCATAAATCTGACCAGTTATATTTGTCTTTTTCTGGACCTAGATTAGGATCTACTGTTGCTAAGGTCACATTAGCTAGATGATTGAAGGACTGTGTGACCTTCATTTATACACAACGCAATATCTCATTGCCTACTACCATGAAAGCTCATTCAACAAGGTCGGTGGCAACTTCTGCTGCTTTCCATGCCAGAGCTTCCTTCACATCTGTGCAGCTGCAACTTGGGCTACGCCTCATACCTTCATCAATCATTACAAGTTGGATTTGGCCTCCAGGGGAAGAGCATCTTTCGGTTCTATGGTGCTCAGGAATGTCCTTCCATGAGAGCCTCCCAGGAATAGAGGTAGCTGGGGACTCTGTCCCATGCTTAAGGAATGTACGAGGATTAACAATATCAGATAAAGATGTTATGTCTTACCTTAATGTTCCATCTGTATTGTTGATCCTCGTTCAGTCATTACGACCCTCCCTCCTTCCCCCTCCTGCGGTTTCTAGTGGATCCCACCATCCGGTTCTCTTAGGTTATTCGACCAGAGGTAGCCTCTGCCTTCTTTGACTTGCAAACTCAATGTGAGGTAACAAGGAGAGTGGGATTGGGTAAGAGTTTAGCTCGAGAGTTTGAAGCTGACGCGAGCTTGGAAAATAGCCGGCTCAGTTCTGAGGTCGGAACCGATACCCATGCGTAATGACTGAACAAGGATCAACAATACAGATGGAACGTTATGGTAAGACATAACTTCTTTTTCTCCCACAGTATCAGAACAGATAAATGGACATGTTTTTTCCTCAAAAATATGTTTTTTCAATATCAGCAGCAGAACACTGTGACGTGTTCTTACAGATGTTTCCTTTCAGACTTCTGTTAATGGACATGTCTTTTTGTAAAATCAGCAGAAAAAAAACATTCCTGACTGCGTGCATTTTCACATCAGCAGAAGTGCTTACAAGTACTACAGTATAAACTAAAATAAGGCTATGAGCTAACATTGGGGTAGGCCTGAATGACAAAATTAATATTAAACCCGTTCCTCTAAATAGAGATTTAAAAAAATAGTAGGTAGTGCCCCCCCCTCGACCTTTTATACTTCTTTATACTTTTATATTGTATGTATTAAGTATGTGATATGCTGTTTCTATTGTCAAGCTGTTTTTAATTTTAAGCTTTTAAAATTTTTCACACTAGGTATAAAACTTTTTATACTATGTATATGGTTTTAAGGATTAATTGGGTAGTTGATGGCAATGATAAGCTTGGTATAAATGCTGTGTTTTACTGATCTTTGATTGTCTGATGAAGTGGCTGGTGCCACGAAAGCGCTCACCTCTTTTACTAATAAAGCTGTTATTCTACATAACCGTGGCTGCTACCTCCTGCTTTGTTTTTTACTGTTCGCTTCAAAGTTTTAGTTTAAAGGTGTGCACGCTTAATGCAACCAGCTTATTGTACAAATTTTTTTTTGTTATATT
Organism: Protopterus annectens; assembly: GCF_019279795.1. NCBI lineage: Eukaryota > Metazoa > Chordata > Ceratodontiformes > Protopteridae > Protopterus > Protopterus annectens. The sequence continues at coordinate 349,135,468 of NC_056741.1, read as the reverse complement.
TTTCCCCTAACAGATTTGTTTGTTTTTCAATTAAATTGTACAGGTTATAGGTCACATTAAAGGAGGGAAAAGTTTTTAAATGATTTATTGTGGTCGCAATTTTTATTTCACAAAAACCTGGCATTTTAACAGGGTTGTGTACACTTTTTATATCCAATATATAATGCCCACAGTCCTCTACTTCATCTTGTTGCTGTCAGAGACCTACACTGCCTCTCCAACAAGTCATAGCAGTAGACATTTAACAGTGATCTTGTAACTGCCATTTGCTTCCACTCACCCCCCCCCCCCCCCAAAAAAAAGTGTACCCTTCTGATGGCTCATTGGAAATATCTACAGCAATTTATTTCCTCTAGTTGCACATGGTAATTTTCCATTTTTATGCTCTCCCTTTGCACTGTGGTCGGTCTTCATTTTCAGGTTAATTCTGTGTTCCCCTATTGTGTAGTCTTTTGATTGTGTGGCAGTGCTTGAAGTATAGTTGAAATTTCAGAACTTTAAAATCATTGGCAGGAATATGTTTAACACTTATTTTTGTTTGCCATATTTACATCCAGAACTGCGTAGATGCCCAGTCAGTATCTGTATATTTGTAGAAAATGACAGAATGTGTATCAATATAGCTGAACCACTGTAAGTTGCAGAAAGAAATGCTTGCTTAGATTATGATAATGGACTTAAGCAGGCGTTTTGTCCATAAGCAGCATGGTTTTATTTCTTCAGGTGTCTGTATTCTGCCCTGGTTAAAGATTTTACTTTTCTCTTCCTTTAGAAAGACAGTATTGTAATATATTCTGTTTCCTTCCACTTCAAATTAGGATATGCAGAATCAGCTAGAAGAGTTTTCCAGACTACCAGACCATCGTCTCCTAGACTCCTGCATAGTGTCCTTGCTTTCCCATGGAGTAGATGGGGCCATCTATGGAGTGGATGGTAAACTTCTGCAAGTAAGTTAAGAATGTTAGGGCAGGAAGATTTTTATCCGTGAATAAACTACTGTTTGCAGTTTGTAATTAAAGGCAGCCAAAAAAAGTAAATTATTTGAAAGTCAATCTGTTATGGAAAATACTGCTTTGTTTACTAAATGAGATGCAATGTGACTGCAGGATGGTGTGCTAATATGCTGTGCTAAACTGTCAGAACGCCTTTCCAGTACTCTCCCTTAGACCTTTTCTCCTTTTTCAAGAAGTTATAGACTAGTCATACTTGGGCTAAATTTATGAATACCCATCAAACTGTCATAGTTCCTTCTTAAATTCGACTAGTGTGTCTAATCGCTTGAGCTGAAGAGAATTGTTCCAGAGAACTGGTAGTAATTGCTTAACAAATCAGCCCCCTCCCCCAACACACACGGATTTGTTTACTTGCTGAAGCAAGTTCTGTTCTTTGGTTGTACTGTTTGCTGGAGTATTTGCCTTGTGGAGAAATAAGAAGTCTTAGACTGCCAAATCCCTAATGGCCCTGAAGGCAAGGTACAGATTGCCACTAAGCAAGACACTGCATCCAGCCTCTCTTGGTAGCTCAGGTCCTTAAGGTCCATAATTTTTTTTTAATCAGAAACCGGTGGGGGTCCGTCCAACTGTTTGATACACTTAGTATGGTATATCCCCAAGGGGGCACTGTATTTAATAATGAACCTGATCAGTACATATTATAGAGTAAGGACCTCTTTGCATCTAGAGGAAATGCCTTTGGCACTCAGCTGTGCCAGACTGAAAGATTTCCTGACCTGTGTTTCAACATGATTATTAAAGGAGAAGGACTTAACCTACCCATGTTCCAAAGTCTTTCACAAAGTCTTCATTTTGGAGTGGGGTGTTCTGTATACTGTCAGATGGGTGGAGGGTTTGGTTGGCGAATGCAACAGTATTTCATGTTTTATATTTAGTTTTAGCCTGATATTCAGAGCACCAGCTATTTATATGTATAAGTTCATTTTGTACCTTCTGCATATCAGGAGGGAATTTAAGTATGACACCCAGTTTACAATAATCTGCAAAATTGATTAGCATTTCCCAGTTTTGATTTTGGATATCAGAGAAGTATGTATATTCCAGATTGCAGAATTATCAGCACAGATACCCATGGTATCCCACTGGTGGGTCTCTGTGGTACCCCGCTGGTTAACTTTCATGTTCTCTGAGGGTATGCCTGCTATCCTCAGTGCTGTTCTGTCCCTCAGCCATCTAAGTACATAGGGATCAGTTTAGAGTACATTTATTTTGTTGATGTTATCAAATAACCAAATGTCCAGGCAGCATACAGCACAAAAAGAACTTTATTAAAAGGTTGAGTACTTTTGTCTGTATTATGCAGTAGACATCATCAGAACCATTTAAAAACTCACAACTAGTTGGTTGAAACTAGTTGTGAGTTTTTAAATGGTTCTGATGATGTCTGTTGCATGATATAGACGAACATGCTCAACCTTTTAATAAAGTTTTTTTCATGCCATCTGCTACCTGGATGTTTCATTATTTGATTGGATTCACTTTTACATCCCGGTGTGAGTGCGTTGGCTTGTTCGGTGTTATTTGTTGATAAAGTTGGCATATGGTATGGACCACTGTCCATGGCTTGCTTTAACCTTGCAAAGAAATTCACCATATTCATTAGACAGAATGTACCCTTAACAATGCCAAACTGTTATGGGTGAAGTCATATAAGATTTGATTGTATCACAGTATTATTAGATCTGTTACGATCTTTTCCACATCCTTACAAATGAGCCTGAACAGTCTGATGTAATTCCATGGTTTCTGTGGTGGGATTCTCCTTGTGGTGAAGTATCACAGCCACTGTGCATGAAACTTTGGTGACAAAGCTGGTGGGTAACCTCTGGTTGAGTAGTTCTAAGAGTGGGTCCACCAGCATATTCAGTACTGTTTAGCAAAAAGCTTTAAAGCTGTTTGCTAATATAGATTTACAGTGTTCATTGGATTAGAGTAGGTAGTTCCTTATAAGTACAGAGCACTTTCGGGTGTTATTTTGTAACTTTTTGATATAAATAAAGAAGATTTATAATTAACCATCTGATGTCAGTCGTCACTCATTCATGACAGTTGGGTTTCAAGTTATGCCCTCGGAGCCAATATAACAACCTCACGCCTGCCAAAAACCCTCGAGCTAAGGTTACCCATAGTGCCCCTCTTCCCTTCTCATCTGTCGCATAGAGTTTCAAGACGCGTCAGGCCTGCTCTCAAGTTAACTGTTATATTTTTTCACTATTTTCAAAAAAAATGCCAGTTCCCTTTTTAAAACCCCTTGCTAGATATAGATATGACTGTGTGTGTGTATACACATGTGTGTATGTGTATGTATATGTATATATATATATATATATATATATATATATATATATATATATATCTAGGTGTGTGTGTGTGTATAAATATATATGTGTGTGTGTATGTATATATATATATATATATATATATATATATATATATATGTGTGTGTGTGTGTATATGTGTATATATATATATATATATATATGTGTGTGTGTATATATATATATATATATATATATATATATATATATATAATATATATTTATATATATGTGTGTGTGTGTGTGTATGTGTATATATATATATATATATATATATATATATAGATATATAGATATATGTGTGTGTGTATATATATATATATATATATATATATATATATATATACACACACTGAAAAAACTCTTTAAAATTCAATGAAGAACTGAAATTATATCCAAAAAAATTCATAAAAATCAGAATTATCCAATAGCAATGTCGAAAAAACACACTGAGAGCCAGTAATTAGGGCTTTCATCCAATTTAATATGTTGGACTTCTTCAGAATAACATACAATTACAATACAATCCTGTATATATAACCAAAGTAGTGGTGAAATGACAAGTCATACTGTAGACCAATTAGGAAATATAACTCATGAATTATGTAATAAGAATCCTGTTGAAGCAAGACATTCCACTAACTGAATTGTGTATAATGTATTTAGAACCCTGTTCAAAATTAAACAAAGCCTACCACTAGTAAATGTGTAGATAGTTGTGCCATTTCAAAAAACATTTCATGTTTAAACTTTCATTTAGTCCAGGTGGGGCATTAGCATTTAACCTTAGTTGCCATCTTAATTCTTTAACCTCCAATAAAGTATTTCTATCCCCAAAAAACATATGAACATAATCAAGCACAATGAATTTAAATCCTGTAGACAAAGGACATATATGACTGTGTTTAGCTAGGGCATTACTAAAATCACATTTTCTTATAGCCGCACAATGCTCCTTGATACTTGTAGACAGCTTGCGTATTGTTTTACCAATATAAAATGCTGAACATAATGTGCAGATAGCTGCATAAACAACATTGTCTGAATTGCAGTCAAAATATGTAGTATAAA
>NC_056741.1:349122259-349130566 GCF_019279795.1 Protopterus annectens | reverse complement strand
TAAATATATATATATATATATATATATATATATATGTAAATAAATAGATATAGATTTATGGAGAATGATTTATATGTATAAGTAAATATATATATATGTGTGTGTGTGTGTGAGAGATCGCTTGAGACTGTCTAGTACTTTGTATTTGTTAATATGGTGGACAAGAAAGATACTACTGCCTTTTAATAGTGTGCCAAATGTTGTTGAAAGATGGCCAACTCCAGTGGGCATCTCTCCTGCATCTGTTTAGGAGTCCCACATTTGCAGGTCCAATGTCCGTGCGCGCTCTGTAAGGGATTCAGTGACCGCACATTAGCAGGGCATAAGAATAAACTAATTTTAAAGGGTTTAATAAAAACCCCTTTTTCGGACACTTTATCTGAAGGGGAGGTGTCACAACCTCCTAAGAAAGAGAGAAAGAAGAGGAGGCTCGGTTCCAATGTCTCCTCATTGTATTGAATCGAAAATATCTAAAGGCCAGGTTCATACTGAACCAAAGACTAAGCCTAAATTGGCACCAATATCTGTCTCTGCACCAGAACGTAAGACCCTCTCCACCATGCCGTCTTTGACCATGGAACCGACTACGACAATTGCCACAGTACCGCAATCACTCTCAGCACTCCTCCTCCATCACAACCTTCTCGTCATTCCACCACGGTGCCGAAGGTCATAACCCTAGCCAGGACTCGATATTTCCCTTCCACTTACCCCTTTCTTGGACAGCAGCTCAGTCACTTTATTAACCGACCAGAATCTCTATTGGGGATGTCCTTACGTTCCACCAGTAACCTCTCGGATCTTGATGTAGTGAGACGTTTGGACCAGCTCTTAGTGGCCACAGAAATTCCAACCCCATCTAGGACTTCCCCTCCACGTGGAGCCGAGGTGTTTTTTCCACAGACTTTAACTTATCCTCCTTCACCCTCCTCCGGGATTTGGAGCCCTCGATGCTGACATACCTCCTGGTGCCAGCTTCTTTGGTACTGTTGGTGGATCTCACTCTGGTTCTGGAACCTACTCTGTGGAACTAAGATTAGTCAGCGCTGACTCACCAACGGGATCATGACTTGGCTACTGGTACTGGTTTCTCTAGCATGGCACCGATTTTTTTTCATGGCTCCGTCTATGGTTCTGGTTGCTTTGTTAGTTTTGAGTCCTGTCGTGGGTCCTTCTCTGGATTTGGGCTTATTGGAGTGGTGTGTGACCCCGGTTCCAGGCTCCCATCCTTCTTTACGCAGGCCTGCCTTCCAGGTTATGGAGAGAGTGCTCACCTCAGCAGGCTTGCAGTTGGCACCCTCGGTGCTGGAATGTCATATATATATGTGTCCTTTGGCTCTCAGCTTCACAGTGTACTATACTGGGCAAACTTGCAATAGAGCAGCAAGGCACCCTACCGCAGGGTACCCTCTCTTCAGAGTGCTCTTCGGACCTTCCCCCTGATGAGCCACCCCATAAGAGATTGTGCAAGACGAAGCGCGTAGATTCACCAGACGAATCACACACCGAAGATGCAGATTACGATGAAGGGTCCCCACGGTTGCCCCCTGAAGAAGTCTCCTTTGGAGACATACTAGAGATATTAAAGCAGAGGGGTGACTGGAAGCCCAACAATCCTTCCTCTAAGGAATCTGTATTCTTGCAGGCTTTCGTGCCCCACCGTCTACTTCCTGGGTGACCCCACTTGCAGATGCGTTAGTCAAGCTCATTTTGCAGCGTGCTTAGAAGGCCCTTGATAATGTTGAGCCAATCCCCTAGAGACCTGACAAAATACCCCCCCCCCCCAAGAGGATCTACCACACTGGTCCAAAGGTTTGGCAGTAGATGCTACAGTGGTGGTGGTGGCCATAAAGAAGGAACTCGCAGAGGAGAGTCCTACTGTCCACCCTCCAAACTGAGAGTCACGGATGTTGGATAGATTAGGGAAGCGGGTTTATGCTTCAACAACCTATGCCATATGGTCATTGAATTATTTGGCACATTTTACCTGTCTTCAAAGGGACCTGATCACTGAACTCTCAAGAACCTTAGCAAGATTAGTGTCTGATGAGGTACAAGACAAGGTTGCCTCCCAGCTTGCCACCCTAGAATCCATATGTAACTCCTCCATGCGATTGATTGCACATACAACCAAAGGGGTGGCCAGAGCAGTGGGTGCAAGCGTTGTCATGGGACGTTGCACCTGAATGCACTTGTGTGACTTCATGGACCCTTTGAAGTCTTCCTTCGTCAACGCTCCCACTGATGATGCTTCTGTGTTTGGCCCAAAAGTTAAAGACACATTAGCCAGGTGTGAGAAGGACAGAAAGACCCTGTCTGCTGTGAACATATGTTTTTCCGCTCCTTAACGAAACTATACCAGGAACCAGAGAAGTGGAAAGATGTGGTTCAGGAAGTCTCAAGGGCCTTTTCTTGACACATATGGTGAGTCCACCCACCCCGCCGAGCAGAGAAGAGAACTTATCAGGTAGACTCCCCTCCCTTGGCAGAGGGGACCCTTGTGTAACCAGGGCTCCAGAGATTCCTTCTCTGGGCAACCCTATTAATGCTTTTGAAGAGCAGCCTGTTTGCTTGCCTCTGGAAGCATTCTGGGGACAATTCTGTCTGCATCACTTAGCCTGGCTTTCAGTAACATCAGATTCCTGGGTGTAGACGATAATTACCAGAGGTCACTTTATCCCCTTCAATCTTTACCCGAGGCCGCAGAGGCATATCCCGATGTTCCACCCAGTCAGAGGGAGGCAGCAGTTCTTGAAAGTCTGAAGCTGCTCAAAAAGAGAGTCATCCAAACAGTCCCACCAGAGAAATAGGATCCGGTTTTTACTCGAGGTTCTTTTTAGTGCGAAAAAAGACAGGAGACTGGAATCCAATTCTGGACCTCAGTACATTAAACGTTTGTCAGGCAGGCAAAATTCTGGATGGTCACAGTTCAGTCTATCCTTCCATTTCTGGAAAAAGATGATTGGATCTATATATCTTCAAGATGCATATTATCATGTAAAAATGAACAAATGCTCCAGAAGATATCTCCGCTTCTGACTGGGAGACTATCATTCCCAATTTCGGGCATTGCCCTTTGGTCTCACCACAGCCTCCAGGGTGTTCACCAAATGTATGGCAGTAGGAACAGCTCAGTTGAGACTGCAGTGTATTCCGGGTGTTTTCATATTTAGACAATTGGCTCCTTACTGCCCCTACCAAGTGTCTACTGCTTCATGCCTTACACCACACTCTAGAACTGTCAGAGACCTTAGGCATCTCAATAAACACAGAGAAGTCAATACTGTCACCTATTCAAAGTTTAGAATTAATTGGAGCAACATTCGACACGATATCCTGTCTGGTTGCTGTACCTCATCACAGACTACAGAGGCTGAGATCCCAGCTCCAAGCGATACTCTTTCACAACATAGTTCCATCTCGTTTGGTCTTATAATTCCTAGGGCCAATGGCAGCAACAGTTATCCTAGTTCCCCCTGGTGAGATTTCACATGAGGCTGCTTCTGTGGCTCATAGCATCACAGTGGTCTCTATTGACTCACCACATGTCTTACCCAATCTGCATAACAAACCATTGCAAACAGGATCTGATTTGGTGAATGAAGCCAGAACAGGAGTTATGTAGTTGCCCTTTTTCACTCCATCAACCCAAAGCCGTAGGGACAACAGACGCATCCCTGATGGGGTGGGGGCATTTCCAGGGCAAAACAGTCCAAGGCACTGGTCCCCCTTAGAGGCCAATCTGCATATCAGTGTCCTAGAACTGAGGGCGGTGCTTCTGGCATTGCAAGCATTCCAGTCTGCCCTTCCATTGAGGACAATTGCCATCCAATCGGACAACATGTCGGTTGTCTGGTACATCAGCAAACTGGGAAGAACAAGATCCTATGCCTTATGTCGGGAAGCCCTGAGAGTATGGCAGTTGGCGATGGCCTCCATCCGCTTTCTGATAGCAGCAAAATGTGATCGCATGCAAATTGAGCAGAAACATCCTTCTGCCTCACGAGTGGTCTCTCCATCCCATAGTAGCAATGGAGATTTTTCGTCATTGGGGTCAGCCTTTCTGCAATCTGTTTGCATCTCCCACGAACCACAAATGCAGCAGATACTTCACCCTAATTCCCCCCTCAGGGGAAGTCACCAAGGGACACTCTGATACAGAGTTGGCCCTCCCCGGGACTGCTTTATGCATTTCCTCCCTTTCCACTGATACCACAGTTTTTGACGAAAGCACAGTGGTTGAGAAGCAAAGTAGTCTATTGGCCCTGTCAAGTCTGGTTCCCCTTTCTTTGGCCTCACCTAGTTCACCCCTCTGTGGACTCTGGACCCAACCCTGGGACTGCTGCTTCATCCACAGGAGCTGGTCCATCCCAACCTACCAAGTCTGAAGCTGACCGCTTGGTATCTCCACTTCCGGTAATTGCCAGTCAGAATAATCGTATCTTTCCCAGTACGAATGATACTTCTGGCTTCCCATAAACCGTCCACCAGGAAACTTTTTCATAGTAAGTGGAACGGATTTGTGATTTGGTCTCGAGAACAAAGACTTGACCTCTTTTCAGCCCCGATTAATTAAGTCTTGGAATATTTGCCAACCTTACTCCATTCAGGAGCCTCAGCTTCTACTATCAAGAGTCTATTTAGCAGCCATTTCCTATTTCCATAATGGCTTTGATGATTTTTTTTTTTAATTTCTCACAGTCTCTGCAAAACTTTTTTAAAGGGAGTCATGCATTTAAAACCACCCTTTAAAGAACCCATTGAACCTTGGAGTTTGTCATTAGTCCTACAAACTTTGGTTCACCAACCCTTTGAACCAGTAGCCACCTGTGATATAAAATTCTTGTCTTGGAAGACATTCCTGGTAGCAGTCACTTCAGCCAGGAGATTATCTGAATTACAGGCCTTGTGTCTAAGGTGTCCATACATCTTTCACAAAGAGAGAGTATCCCTTCGGACTACCCCTTCTTTCTACCCAAAGTTATCTCAGATTCAAATATTAATCAATCTATTGACCTGCCTATAGAAATCCCAAAATTTTCAAACAAAGGAGAATACTATTTGCATTTGTTGGCTGTACAATTACGTTTTTACTTTGGACTAAATCATTCAGAAAATCGGACCAATTGTTCCTTTCCTTTTCAGTGCCTAAACTGGGCAATTCATTTTCTAAAGTCACTTTCTCAAAATGGTTGAGAGACTGCATCATCTTTGTTTATCAGCTAAAGTCAAGGCTCATTCCACCACATCAGTAGCCTTTCATTCAGGAGCCTCTATGGATGACATTTACACAGCAGCTACTTGGGCTACTCCTCATATTTTTTATTACTCATTACAAATTGGACATGGTCTCCAGGGGGAGAGCATCCTTTGGCTCAGTGATGCTCAGGAATATCCTTTCATAGGGCCTCCCGGGGCATGAAGTAGCTAGGGACTCTGTCTCAACTGTCATGAATGAATGACGATTGACAGCATCAGGTAAAGAAGTTATGTCTTGCCATAATGTTCCATCTGTGTTGTCGATCTTCATTCTTGACATCCCATCCTCCTATCCCCCTCCAAAGACTCCTGGAGGTTTGAAACTAGTCCTGGTTCTGTGATAGGGCAGTTGCTCAGACAAAGCTTCTGCTTTATTATTTTATGGGCAAACTCGATCTGAAGTGAAGGGAAGAGGGGCACTGTGGTCAACCTTAGCTAGAGAGTATTTGGCTGGCGCAAGCTTGTTATATTGGCCGAGTCACTTCCGAGGACGGAAACGAAACCCAACTGTCAAGAATGAAAGAAGATCGACAACACAGATGGAACGTTATGGTAAGAACATAACTTCTTTATAGCTTCAGATGACAGTTACGTTCATGGAAAGCCTTTTGTTGTCCTGGTGGTATTTTCATACCTTGGATAACCTTTTAGTGTTAACCTTGATTTGTGGGTGTTTAGTTGTACAATGTATTCTAAGAGCTTTTTTATAATGTTTATTTATGCATGTGGTCTACCAAGCTAATTTGCTTTTCCACTTCCTGTTTTGACTAGTTTTGTATTGACTGACAGATGTATAGTTTTCTAGTTGTGCGTCAAATTTGTTTGCATAACTGCTATGCTCACATGTTGGGGGTAGCAGTTGTACTTGAACTTTGAGACTTCATCATAAAATAGTGGGAATAATAGTATAATAGGAAGTCTGTATGTTTGAAGTCTTTGAATACTGTGAGGTTACCGATTTGTTTTTATTTAGACTTAACTGGGTTGGACATACCAGTGTGATGGTGCATAGGCTAATAGGTGTGTGCTAGGCTAACGACCACTGGGACATTTTTAAGCTTAGCCATGCATCCCAAGTCTCTGACAATTCCTGGTACCCTTGCTTAAGTATAAGCAGGGGCTTGGGAGATGAAACATTTACAAGCAGAGGCCTGGGAGATTAAACATTTATAGGTTTCCTGTGTCCATTAGAGACATAGGTGCCATACCAGGGATGAGTTTCCTGTTTCCCATCATTTTTGTAGTTACACTTGAATTAGGTTAGGGAGGAAATACTGCTTCACATGGATGGGGAGCCTCTTCCAAAGAAGAGGTAGTCGCTGGGATACATACATCTCTCTCCAGCAGATCCTGGTGATGTCACAGGCAAGGTTTAACTTTTTAGAATGGGTAATTCTGATGCTGTCTGTTTTGTAGATATGCAGGAGGTTTAGCAGAGTGGAGTCCAATGATGCCTTGAATGCCAAGCATAGATCTCCCCTCAACAGCTTGTAGAAGACAAAATACAGGCATAGGGCTTTCAGGCAGTCTGCACAGGGCAAGTTATTTACACCTTAAATTCTTTTAATGAGGAACCTGTGTGGACATTCCAGTTGTTGGATGTGCCTGGATAAGTACAGACCAAAGGGAGCATTATACTCCGTAATGGATCTGATGAATGCCAAATACAGTGTAACAATAACTTCCCTTGGCCCTAGAAGCCATAAATTTATTAGAGGCATAACACAGAATGATTTCCTCAGTACCGTAGGAACATCATGGTTAAATGCTAGATTACTGTGTACATGTGCTCCAAAGTCCTTGACTACTGGATCAGCTATTAGATGTGAGTTGTCAGTGTGATGGTTACTAGAGGTGGCTGACTTCCCAAAGGATACTGTTCATAGGTAGGTAGTAGGCTATCTGCCCGAAGGCATTTATAAGCCTAGCCAGAATGTCTTGGCTTTCGCCGCCCCCCTTAGATTAGTTCCCTGTGCCTCTGTCCAGCAGAGCCACTGAAGTGATCCCCGAGGTAAACTTTGTTTCCCATCCACTTGTCAAGATTTCTTTTGAAGAGTGTTAGCTAGGAGTTCTGCCTAATGTCGATTGGGATCTTGTTCCAAAGCATGGGAAGTCTCTGGGACAGGAATCTATCCCTCCAGCACGTCCAAATTATTGTTGTGGTGAGGTTTAGATCCCTAGAGCGTGTGGGTGGAGCATGTCCATCAATTCTGGGTTGGACATGGCCTTGTATGTCAGGCAGAGATCACCTCTGAGTAGGAGGTATGCAACCAAGTACAGCTCTAATTTCTTCAGTCGAGCTGCATAGGGCATCTGTTTGAGGCCAGTGATCCTCCTGGTGAGGTACTTCTGTGGTCTTTCCTCTTTCCAGCTGTTGCAGGTGTCTTGTAAGGTACATCCCAAATGGGGCCTTGTACTCTATGATGGGTCTGATGAGTGATGAGTAGAGGGGTACAATGATCTCTTTTGATCTGGATGCGAACCCCTTTGTGATTAGGTGGGCCACGTAGAAGGATTTTCTAACCACTTTGGCAATGTGATTATCAAAGGTGAGATTACTATCTATTTGGGTCCCCAGATCCCTTATTACGTCTTCCGTATTAGGGGACTACCACTTGTGTGGTAGTTTGTGGGTACTTTGTTTTTTCCAAAGGGGATGACTATGCACTTTTTGGCATTTAGCTTGAGGCCATGATTTTGACACCAGGTATCCGTCTCAATGAGACCCTTTAGGAGGATGTCTGTGTCAGCCGGAGAGTCAATTATAGCCCCTAGTTTGCAGTAGTCTGCGAACTTGGTCAGCGATAGTCCTCCTGTGCTTGCCTGTACCTCTGAGAACTATATTCCGAACAGGAGGGGTCCTAGGACTGTGCCCTGGGGGAACTCCACTTGTAACCAATTTAGAGTCTGACCTAGCTCCCGCACCTCTCACCATGTGGGTTCTGTCCATGAGCCAGTTGGCAACCCATCTTGTGACGTAGGGGTTTATGTTTAGGCTGGTGAGCTTGTCTATAATACCAGAATGAGGAATGGTGTTGAAGGCCTTTG
>NC_056741.1:349114759-349117259 GCF_019279795.1 Protopterus annectens | reverse complement strand
TGTTACTAATGTATGGGTCTAGCCTTTAGGACTGGTTTTATAGATATGGATTCATTTAGACCTAGGCACCTATGCGCACCTAATCTAAAGATCCATTTCAGCTCTATCTCTTCAGTTAGATTAAGACATCCCCACCCCTCATTCTCGGGTATATCACTTGTAAAACTTGAAACAAGAATTTATGTTGTTCTCCTAAGGTGAGCATGTGTTTCGAGATGGCACTGTATTTCTCGTTCCTGGCAAAGGCATAATGATGGTCACGTATTCTCTCCCTTAGTGATCTGTTTGTCTTTCCTACGTAGAAGGAGAAGCAGATCTGGCAGTGCGCTACATATATTACATTTCTGGTATTGCAATCAGCCATGTGACGCAACTCCCACAATTTCCCACAATGTGAGTGACCATCATTATGCCTTTGCCAGGAACGAGAAATACAGTGCCATCTCGAAACACATGCTCACCTTAGGAGAACAACATAGTTATAATGCAAGGACGATAGTCCGAATTAATTTGAAAGTGATATTGCATGGGGTATGCACTGCACAAAGCACTTTATTTATGAACCAATGTTTATGAATTAGTTTGCACATTTTATATTATAGGGAATGGCGTTGAACAGGATGTGCTGTTTCTATAAAAATATATGTTGCATATAGTTTTGAATATTGACAACTTCAGTTAACATGGTAGGAATGCAGGGACGGTAGTCCGAATTATTTGAGGAGCAACATTGAATGGAGCAAGCACTGTATATAGTACTTTATATATGAACCAACGCTTATGAATTAGTTAGTATATTTTACTTTTCAGGAAATGACGTACTCTTGGTATTGAACAGGATGTGATGTTTTTTATAAATGTATGTAATACACAGTTTTGAATCTGTTAACGTCTGAGGAAGCGACTTTTATGTCGTGAAAGCGCTTACGTCCTATTAAACAAGTTTTTAGAAGCGAACTGTTCACTATTTTGTGCACGCTATAGTGTGTTAATTTCTGCAATTATCCACCGAATATTTTGGGATTGGAGTACTGTGTTTATTGTTTTGTTTTAATTTACTGCAAGTATCCATCGAATATCTTGGGATTGGAGTATTGTGTTTACTGCTTTGCTGTTCTGCTGGGCTTTGGTCTTTGGATATATATATATATATATATATATTTACACACACACATATATATATATATTTATATATAAATACATACACACACATTCATTTATCTCTATCTACACACACACACACACATATGTGTATATATATATATATATATATATATATATATATATATATATATATATACACACACACACACATACATAGTTATATATACACAGACATATATACACACACACACACGCACACATATATACACACACACACACACACACACATATAATATATATATATATATATATATATATATATATATATATATATATATATACATATAAATACATACACGCACATATCTTTATATATATATATATATATATATATATATCTATATATATATTTACACACACACATATATCTATATATATATATATATATATATATATATATATATATATATATATATATATATATATGTATATTTACACACACACAGAAGTCTAAACCTCAAAATGCACGCACTCGAAACTCTCCTTAGCATGGAGGACACCGATATCTGTGCAGTAACAGAAACCTGGTTCAGGGCTTCCGAGAGCACCCCAGCACTACCAGGTTATACCTCATACCATGCTTTTCGGCCCCAAAACTTGGACCGAACCACGAAAGGAGTGGGAGTATCGATATTCATCAAAGTTACCCACACCTCCAGGTTGGTGGCAAAGCACGAAGCATCAGAGACTATCCATGTGCAACTAACGGTGGGAAAAACTGCCTTCCAGTTTATAGCCTGCTACAGACCACCCTCCCAAACCCAGGAACCCCACTCGGCCTTCCTGAGAACACTGGAAAGTATGAAGGTCTCTCCAAACACCATTATATTTGGCGACTTCAACTACCCAAACATAGACTGGGAGCATTACTCTAGCTCCAACCCCCTAGCCCAAAGGTTCCTAGAATTTATAAACTCAAATGCTGTGGAACAACTTGTTACCACTCCCACAAGAGGGGAAAACATACTGGACCTGATCATCACCAACATGGGGACTCTATGCTCCAGACCAGAAGTGTATCCCTCACTGGTAAGATCAGACCATAAACTAATCTCACTGGATATTCACATCCCGATCCTACCCCCTGCCCAGAAAACCGTAGTGAAAAACTTCTCTAAAGCAATTTTCACACTCCTCAAAACTGAGGTGGAATCCTTCAAAGCCCCCGGGCCTGTGGAAAATACGGCCCAGACAGCAGAATCCTTTATAAACGCATTCTATGAACACCTTCAGGAATGCATGGATCATGCGATCCCAAATAAAACCAAGACCCAATCCTCCAAAGGCAGACGTCCTGTCTGGTGGACCCCAGCCATAAACAAACTATACAATAGAA
>NC_056741.1:349104759-349109759 GCF_019279795.1 Protopterus annectens | reverse complement strand
TGTGACATAGGGATTTATACCTAGTTTAGTGAGTTTCTCTATAATTCCAGAGTGGGGGATGGTGTCGAAAGCCTTGGCGAGATCTAGATTGGCTGTGTGAACCACCTTACCCTCATCTACGGCTTTGGTGACTGCTTCAGAGAAGTCTGTCAGGTTTAGGAGACATGATCTGCCTTTTAGAAACCCGAGCTGGGTGGGGTCCTGAGTTTGGATATTACTAATGTCATTGTTTATAAGTTCCATGATGATACGTTTCATAGCCTTGCAGACCAGGCTTGTTAGGCTAATGGGGAAGTAGTTTCCAGGGTCTGTGGTGGCTCCCGCTTTGTGGAGTGGGATAATTGTCGCTGTGCGCAATTCAGTGGGCACATAGCCTGAGGTGAGGCTATGATTGAACATGGTACTTAGGTGGGGTGCCAGTTCATTCTGTAGTTCATGTAGAACACAGCCTGGGATGTCATCAGGTCCCATGGATGCTGTGTTCTTGGCTTTGGATAGTGTGTTTTTTACCTGTGCAGTCGTGATTACAGCAACTTTGCATTCTCCTTGTATAGAGCTGGGCCCTTAAGGAGATGACAGGGGGGTAAAGTTAGCACTGAACTTATCTGCCTGGATGTTGGCAATATCAGTTGGTTCTGTATATTTAGTGCCATTGTTCTGTAACTCAGAGCAGACCTGAGTGTTGCCATTGAGATTCTTGACATAGCTGTAGAATGCTGTTTGGTTGTCTTTAGAGTCAGTGGCAATTTTGTTTTCATAACTAGCTTTGGAGGATTTTATGAGGGATCTCAGCTTCTTACTGAGGCTGACAAGGGAGTTTCTCCCATCATGGTATTTTACTCTCTTTTGCAACAGTTTCTTTCTTCTGTTGTAGAGTTTGTTTATGGCAGGGGACCACCAGATTGGCTTCCTTTTTATGGAGGGATAGCATCTTGGTTCTGTTAGGGATTGCACAATCCATGCACTCGTGTAAGTGCTTATAAAGTGCATTTGTGTAGAATTTAGCAGTCATATCTCTATTGTCCGTCAGCATGGGTGTTGTGAAGTTTGCCACTTCTGTCTTAAGAAGCGTGAAGTTGGCTTTGGAGAAATTTTTTACTGTGGTTTCCCTAATGGGTGGTGGGGGAGGGATGTGGATGTCTAGGGTGATTAGCTTGTGGTCGAATCTGACCAACGAGGAATTGATCTCTGGCGTGGAGCACCGGTTGCCCATGTTGGTAATAACCAAGTCTAGGATATTGCTGTCCCTGGTGGGGGTGTAGATAATTGATCCATGGCATTGGAATTTATGAATTCCAGAAAACGTTGAGCACAAGAGTTGGTACATGAGTAGTTTTCCCATTTAATGGTAGGGTAGGTGAAATCGCCCATTATTAGGGTGTTAGGTTGTACCCTAATATTTTCCAGTGTATTAAGAAATGAGGAGTGGGAATCCTGGGGCATGGTTCATAGGTTGATACTAGGCTATCTGCCCTAGGGTATTTATAAGCCTAGCCAGAGTATGTTTGGCTTTCACCACCCTTTTAGATTAGTTGATCGTGCCTTTGTATAGTAGGTCACAGAAGCTAGCCCTTTTAAGGTTTGTTTACTGTACCTCTGTCAAGCAGCGACACAGAAGAGATCCCAGGGGTAAACTTACGATCTCCCATCCATTCGTCAAGATTTCTCTTGAAGAGGGTCAGTGAGGGACTCTGCCTGACATGGATTGGGATTTTGTTCCAGAGTGAGGGGAGCCTCTGGTATATGAATCTGTCCCTCCAGCATGTCCTATTTATTTTTGTGCTGAGGTTCAGGTCCCTGGAGCGTGTAGCTCTAAGGGATTTAGATTTCCTGAGGTGAAGCATGTCCATTAATTCTGGGTTGGACATGTCTTTATACATCAGACACAGATCGCCTCTGAGTAGGCGGTATGCAACTGAGTAGAGCTGGAGTTTCTTTAGCCGAACTGCATAGGGCATCTGTTTGAGCCCCTTGATCCTCTTGGTGAGATATTTTTGGGGTCTTTCCAGTTGTTGCAGGTGTTTGGTAAGGTACATCCCAAACGGGGCATTGTACTCAATTATGGGCCTGATAAGTGATGAGTAGTGGGCAGGGTTGCCAGACGTCCCTATTTGGGCGGGACTGTCCCGAGATCAGTAGCCTGATCCCGAGTCCCGCCCTGCCGGTTTAAATCCCGGCCAGCCTCCACTTTGTTTGTTTTTTTTTTGATTGACCCGTATACCTGGCATACGGGCCAATCAAAAATTGCTAAACACGGAGTTTGTGTTCCATTAAAACACGAGAAGCTCCGTGTTTTGATTGGCCCATGCCGTATACGGGCCAATCAAAAGCGCCAAACACGGAGCTTCTCGTGTTTAATGCGGAACTGCAATGCATTAAACACGAGAAGCTCAGTGTTTATAGCAGGCAGAGTGAGCTCAGTTCTTTAATGCGGAACTATGTTCCGCATTAAAGACCTTTTTTTTTTTTTTTTTGGTCTTCACTTCGTGAGAGACCTTCTTTTTTTTTTTTGTCCCTACCTGGGTTGCTGGAAATCTGGCAACCCTGGTAGAGGGGCACAATGACTTCTCTTGATCTAGATGTGAACCCTTTCATGATAAGGTGGGCTGTATAGAAGGTCTTTCTAACCACTTTGGCAACGTGACTGTCCCCAAGTCCCTAATTACTTCTTCCGTACTTGTAAATACAAAGAACAAAGCAGGTGTACTTAATGGATTACCACCTATGTGGTAATTTGTGGGCACTTTGTTTTTTCCAAAGGGGATGACTATGCACTTTTTGGAATTTAGCTTTAGGCCATGGCTCTGGCACCAGTTATCCGTCTCTGTGAGACCCTTTTGGAGGATGCTTGTGTCAGTCGGAGAGTCGATTATAGCACCCAGTTTGCAGTCATCTGCGAACTTGGTCAGCCATAGTCCACCCATGTTAGCCTGTACCTCGGAGAAATATATACCGAATAAGAGAGGTCCCAGGACTGAGCCTTGTGGGACACCACTTGTAACTGGTTTAGAGTCTGACATGGCACCTGCTATTCTGACCATGTGGGTTCTATCCCTGAGCCAGTTTGCAACCCATCTTGTGACATAGAGGTTTATATTTAAGCTGGTGAGCTTATTTATGATGCCCGAGTGGGTATTGTGGCAAAGGCCTTTGCGAGGTCCAGGTAGGCTGTGTGGACTACCTTCCCTTCATCTATGGCTTTGGTAACTGTTTCAAAGATGTCGACCAGGTTCAAGAGGCAAGATCTGCCCGTAATGAAGCTGAATTGGGTAGGATCCAGTGTCTGGAGGTTCCCAATGTCTTTGTTTATGATTTCCATGATGATACGTTCCATAGTTTTGCAGACCAGGCTAGTCAGGCTTATAGGGCGATAGTTTCCGGAGTCTGTTGTGGCACCACCTTTGTGGAGTGGGACCACTGTTGCTGTACGCCATTCCTTGGGAACATATCCTGTAGTAAGGCTGAGAATGAACAGTGACTTTATATGAGGGTTTAGTTCTTCTTGGAGCTCGTGTAAGAAGCAGCCCGGAACACTGTCTGGTCCCATTGATGCTGTGTTTTTAGCTTTGGAGAGGGCAGCTCTCACCTGTGTATCTGTGATCTCAGGAAGGCTACACTCTGTTGGGATAGACATTTGCTCTTTTGGGGGGGAAGGGGGGGGGGAGTTTGCACTGAACCTTTCTGCCAGGATGTTGGCAATGTCTGTGGGTTCAGTGAATTTTTTTGTCATTTTGCACTAACTCAGAGCATATCTGGGAGTTGCCTCCCAGGTTTCTGACATAACTAAAAAAGGCCTTGTGATTATCTTTAGTGTCTTGTGCAATTTTTCTTTCAAAGCTGGCCTTAGAAGATTTTATGAGTGATCGTAGTTTCTTGCTAGTCCTGATCAGTGATGCCTTCCCTTTTTGGGATGTTGCTCTGTCATGTAATAGCTTTCTCCTTCTGTTGTATAGCTTATTTGTGGCCGGGGTCCACCAGACAGGTCTCCTGCCTTTGGAGGAGTGAGTCTTGGTTTTATTTGGGATAGCATGCTCCATGCATTCCTGTAGGTGTCCATAGAATGCTTTTGTAAAGGATTCTGCATTTTGGGCCGTATTGTCCAGTGGCCCAGGGGCTTTGAAGGATTCCACCTCAGTTTTGAGAAGTGTGATGTTTGCTTTTGAGAAGTTCTTCACCGTGGTTTCCTTGGCTAGGGGTGGGGACAGAATATGGATGTCCAGTGAGATTTGTTTATGGTCTGATCTTACCAATGAGGGTATACCTCTGGTCTGGAACATAGAGACCCCATGTTGGTGATGACCAGATCCAGTATGTTTTCCCCTCTTGTGGGAGTGGTGACCAGTTGTTCCATAGCATTTGAGTTTATAAAATCTAGGGTGTATGGGCATGAGTAGTTTTACCAATCGATGTTCGGGTAGTTGAAGTCACCCAATATAATAGTGTTTGGAGAGACCTTCATATTCTCCAGTGTTCTCAGGAAAGCCGAGTGATGTTCCTGTGTTTGGAAGGGTGGTCTGTAGCAGGCTACAATCTGAAAGGCAGTTTTTCACACTGTTAGTTGCACATGGATGGTCTCCGAAGCTTCGTGCAGTGCCACTAGCTTGGAGGTGTGGGTATCTTTGATAAATATGGATCCTCCCTCTCCTTTTGTAGTTCGGTCCGAGTTTTGGGGCCGGAAAACATGGTATGAAGTATAGCCTGGTAGTGCTGGGATGCTCTCGGGAGCCTTGAACCAGGTTTCTGTTACTGCACAGATATCGATGTTCTCCATACTGAGGAGAGTCTTGAGTGCGTGCATCTTGAGGTTTAGACTTATGGCGTTGAGCAGCATTACCCTTAGTTTTTTTTTCTTTGTGTTGTCTATGGGGGTGGGTTTGTCTTTTGAGCCTTGCCTAAAAAAGGCACTGTGGGGTAGGCAAGAGCCTTAGCCAGTATTCGAAAACCCAGGGGTGACAGGTGCAAGCCGTCCCTAGCGAAGCAACGTGGCTTGTCGAGCATGT